>NW_021822809.1:108708-132379 GCF_901001165.1 Salmo trutta | reverse complement strand
TCTGTCTCTGTCTCTCTCTCTGTCTCTCTCTCTCTGTCTCTCTCTCTGTCTCTCTCTCTCTCGTCTCTCTCTGTCTCTCTGTCTCTCTCTCTCTCTGTCTCTCTCTGTCTCTCTGTTTCTCTCTCTGTTTCTCTCTCTGTTGCTCTCTCTCTCTCTCTCTCTCTCTCTCTCTGTCTCTCTCTCTCTCTCTGTCTCTCTCTGTCTCTCTGTTTCTCTCTCTGTTTCTCTCTCTGTTGCTCTCTCTGTCTCTCTCTGTCTCTTTCTCTCTGTCTCTCTCTGTCTCTCTCTCTCTGTCTCTCTCTGTCTCTCTTTGTCTCTCTCTCTCTGTTTCTCTCTCTGTTTCTCTCTCTGTCTATGTCTCTGTCTCTCTCTGTCTCTCTCTCTCTGTCTCGCTCTGTCTCTCTGTCTCTCTGTCTATTTCTCTTTCTCTGTCTCTGTCTCTGTCTCTCTATTTCTCTGTCTCTGTCTCTGTCTCTGTCTCTCTCTCTCTCTCTCTCTCTCTCTCTCTCTATCGTTCCCCCCACCTACACAACACAGAATGTGAACCCAGAACTCTGCATTTCCCTAAAGGGATGGTGGGCCAGTGGAGGTCCCAGTGTTGACCCCATGCCACCTGACTGTAGCTGGCTGCTGAACCTTATTGCTTTGCAGATATATTTAAACAGGTCAGCCAGGACAGGACAGGCTCTATACCTCTCTAGGGAGGGGAATGGTGCAGCTGTTTGCCTCTTTTTCCTATGCAGAAGCTCAGGAGTCTTCAGCTACCTGCGGTTACAGTTATACTGCGCTGTCTCTCTCTCTCTCTCTCGCTTTCTCTCTCTCCCTGTCTGTCTCTAACTCTCTATCTCTCTAATTTTCTAGGACAACATACACACTGTTAAAAACTAGATTTGCAGCTTGTGATAATCTGCCGTATAAAAAAAGATACAAGCATCTGTATCTTTCAGGTTCTATATTGTAGTTGTACAGTATATAGATGTATCTAAGAGTGAGTGGGGCTCCTTGGAAATAACACACAGCTTGGCAGTTCATTTGTCACACTGTGTCCGGTGCAAGTGGTCCTGCTAATACTGATCCATGAGCAGAGAGCAGAAGGTCAAACCCAGAGTGACTGGTAGTCTCCTCTCTGCCTCCATGGTCACTAAACTCAGAGTGACTGGTAGTCTCCTCTCTGTCTCCATGGCCACTAAACCCAGAGTGACTAGAAGTCTCATGTCTGTCTCCATGGCCACTAAACCCAGAGTGACTGGTAGTCTCCTCTCTGTCTCCATGGCCACTAAACCCAGAGTGACTAGAAGTCTCCTCTCTGTCTCCATGGTCACTAAACCCAGAGTGACTGGTAGTCTCCTCTCTGTCTCCATGGCCACTAAACCCAGAGTGACTGGTAGTCTCCTCTCTGTCTCCATGGCCACTAAACCCAGAGTGACTGGTAGTCTCCTCTCTGTCTCCATGGCCACTAAACCCAGAGTGACTGGTAGTCTCCTCTCTGTCTCCATGATCACTAAACCCAGAGTGACTTGTAGTCTCTTCTATGTCTTCATAGTCACTAAACCCAGAGTGACTGGCAGTCTCCTCTATGTCTTCATAGTCACTAAACCCAGAGTGACTGGCAGTCTCCTCTATGTCTTCATAGTCACTAAAGCCAGAGTGACTGGTAGTCTCCTCTCTCCATGGCCACTAAACCCAGAGTGACTGGTAGTCTCCTCTCTGCCTCCATGGTCACTAAACCCAGAGTGACTGGTAGTCTCCTCTCTGTCTCCATGGCCACTAAAGCCAGAGTGACTGGTAGTCTCCTCTCTGTCTCCATGGCCACTAAACCCAGAGTGACTGGTAGTCTCCTCTCTGTCTCCATTGCCACTAAACCCAGAGTGACTGGTAGTCTCCTCTCTGTCTCCATGGCCACTAAAGCCAAAGTGACTGGTAGTCTCCTCTCTGTCTCGATAACAATAGAAACTCTACAATAGAGACACCAGTCATGGGGAGAGAGGGAAGGAGGACTTCTCTCCTTCGTCTGACCGTTTTGCTCCAGTGTCTCACTCTAACTAATTTCCCCGCCTTCCTCAAGGTTTAAGTGGACTTAACAGCATGTCAGGGCCCTCAGCACCATTTCCACCAGGCTTCAGCTACCTCAGCACCTTGAGGAAAGTATTGTGTGTGTGTGTGTGTTAGAGAGAGGGAAAGACAGAGCCAGAGAGAGAGGGGAAGAGAAGCTGTGAGACTACCATTCAAACCACAGAGGGAGAGAGTTTCCCTCAGCAGCTGTGAGAGCAGGCCAGTCCACCACTACAACTTCAGTTCTATTCTTGTCCCCTTAAAGGACCTTTTTCAACATGCTTTTCCATGCTCCTATCGTATCAGTCTGTTAGAACTAATATGGACAAACGTTTACTGATGTTTTGCATTTAAATGCAGAAAGGTTTGTTAAAACTACGTAGGAAAATAATGCCTTGACGTCTGTAGCTATAATCGTCATTGTCATTAAAAAAAAATCTGATCGTCAATTTTTTTAAATAAATCTTACGCAACTCAATATTCACCCATAATTCAAAATACAGAAACAAAGTCCCCCCCTCAAAACTCAGCAAAACACCCTGTCTTCCACTTTGAGTGCTTGATGTTGAAGAAACCTGCCTCTCTTGACTTTGCTCGCCGTCTCTTCACCGCTGCTTTAAATGCCATTTCCAGAATATATTTGACAGACTCTTCCGACCATGGTGTTCCTTAGGCAAGGTCGAGCTTTCCTGCAAGCCTCCTTTCCCCACTTACTACCCACAGCTCCGTCCCAAATGTCACGCCCTATTCCCTACGTAGTGCATTACTTTTCACCAGGGTCCTATGCACTATGTTGGGAAGAGGGTGCCATTTGGGATGCTCGCCACCACGGCTCAGCTGGAAGCCAGTGAGAGCTCTATCCATCATCTCCATCCACGGCCAGGCTCTGAACCTGGACACAAGAATGGAGTCCTTTCACTCCTTTAAAAAAAACAGAGAGAGAAAAAAAGAGAGAGGAGAATTCCATTGACATACCCGAGGTCAATCACCATCAGAATGAACCAGAGAGAGAGAGAGAGAGAGAGAGAGAGAGAGAGAGAGAGAGAGAGAGAAGGAGCTCTGAGTGAAAACACTTCACCCATTCATGCAGGGGCCTCTCCAATCCCTTCCAACCCTCCATTGACATGCTAAAACCCTCATTATCACACATTAAATGCAACTGTATAATTAGGATTGTTTACTAAATAGAAAAAAGGGAGAAGGAGGTCTGGTTGATTCTTTCAGGAGGTTTTAGGTCATCGTCTCAGTCAGATATCCTCCTCATCTATCCCTCTAGACATCTCTAACTGTCTCTCTGAAGCCGTCACCCAAACGGCAACATAATCCCTACAGAGTGCACTAGTTTTTAGGGTAGACTAGGCTATGACGGAGGCTGCCTGACTAATGAGAGGAAACATCTGATCAATGTGAATATCAACAGATCAATATGAATATCAACAGATCAATGTGAATATCAACAGATCAATATGAATATCAACAGATCAATATGAATATCAACAGATCAATATGAATATCAACAGATCAATGTGAATATCAACAGATCAATATGAATATCAACAGATCAATGTGAATATCAACAGATCAATATGAATATCAACAGATAAATATGAATATCAACAGATCAATATGAATATCAACAGATCAATATGAGTATCAACAGATCAATGTGAATATCAACAGATCAATATGAATATTAACAGATCAATGTGAATATCAACAGATCAATATGAATATCAACAGATCAATGTGAATATCAACAGATCAATATGAATATCAACAGATCAATATGAATATCAACAGATCAATATGAATATCAACAGATCAATATGAATATCAACAGATCAATGTGAATATCAACAGATCAATATGAATATCAACAGATCAATATGAATATCAACAGATCAATATGAATATTAACAGATCAATGTGAATATCAACAGATCAATATGAATATCAATATGAATATCAACAGATCAATATGAATATCAACAGATCAATATGAATATCAACAGATCAATATGAGTATCAACAGATCAATGTGAATATCAACAGATCAATATGAATATTAACAGATCAATGTGAATATCAACAGATCAATATGAATATCAACAGATCAATGTGAATATCAACAGATCAATATGAATATCAACAGATCAATATGAATATCAACAGATCAATATGAATATCAACAGATCAATATGAATATCAACAGATCAATGTGAATATCAACAGATCAATATGAATATCAACAGATCAATATGAATATCAACAGATCAATATGAATATTAACAGATCAATGTGAATATCAACAGATCAATATGAATATCAATATGAATATCAACAGATCAATATGAATATCAACAGATCAATATGAATATCAATATGAATATCAACAGATCAATATGAATATCAACAGATCAATATGAATATCAACAGATCAATATGAATATCAATATGAATATTAACAGATCAATGTGAATATCAACAGATCAATATGAATATCAACAGATCAATATGAATATCAACAGATGAATGTGAATATCAACAGATCAATATGAATATCAATGTGAATATCAACAGATCAATGTGAATATCAACAGATCAATGTGAATATCAACAGATCAATGTGAATATCAACAGATCAATATGAATATCAACAGATCAATATGAATATCAATATGAATATTAACAGATCAATGTGAATATCGACAGATCAATATGAATATCAATATGAATATCAACAGATCAATATGAATATTAACAGATCAATGTGAATATCAACAGATCAATATGAATATCAACAGATCAATATGAATATCAACAGATCAATATGAATATCAATATGAATATCAACAGATCAATGTGAATATCAACAGATCAATATGAATATCAATATGAATATCAACAGATCAATATGAATATCAACAGATCAATGTGAATATCAACAGATCAATATGAATATTAACAGATCAATGTGAATATCAATAGATCAATATGAATGTCAATATGAATATTAACAGATTAATGTGAATATCAACAGATCAATATGAATATTAACAGATCAATATGAATATCAACAGATCAATATGAATATTAACAGATCAATATGAATATCAACAAATCAATGTGAATATCAACAGATCAATATGAATATCAACAGATCAATGTGAATATCAACAGATCAATATGAATATCAACAGATCAATATGAATATCAACAGATCAATGTGAATATCAACAGATCAATATGAATATCAATATGAATATCAACAGATCAATATGAATATCAATATGAATATCAACAGATCAATATGAATATCAATATGAATATCAACAGATCAATATGAATATCAACAGATCAATATGAATATCAACAGATCAATATGAATATCAACAGATCAGTGTAATTATCTACAGATCAATATGAATATGAACAGATCAATGTGAATGGAGGCTGTTAGAGTGAAGAGAGGGCAGGGGGGTGGTGAGGCGGGTGGCTGAGAGACTGTTAATGACAGATAGACAACTGGACAGAGTCCCTTCCATAAGGTTCTCCTTCAGTGACAGAGGAACTGTAGCTAAAGCCTTGAAGAAATCCTGGCAGCCGCTTTGAGGAGGGAAAAGGATCCAAAAAAAGGACAATGCTTTCATTCATTCAACAGGGAGAGCGGAGGAGGAGGGAGAGAGATGAGTGGCAGGTAATACATACACCCACTCCAAAAATGACAAAAAAATCATAGATTTTATCGGCGCGTTCACACTTGTAAATGCAATGTCTTGTTTTGACAAAACAGCCCTCCCTGTCACAGCAAAGGGTAATGACGTGCTTGAAGCAAAATTGGATGTGCTTTTTTTTGTTGTTGATCTACTTTTGAGAGGACACATCCACACTTACATTGGAAGAGAGAAAACATTTAACTGCAGTGTTTATTATGCGTTAAACGAGGCTTCTCACTGTAATGTCCTGTCTAAGTACAGACTCCATTACGGTTTCTTTCATTTCCAGAGACCTCCACACTGATGATGAAGGCACACAAACAAGAAAAATATATCTATGGTTTTTAATGTGCTTTAGTTTAGATTATTTTCTACTGATAGCTATAACGTTTTTTTTAATGGGTGTTAGTTTAGAGTCTTTTTAAAGATATCTATAATGTTTTTAATGTGCCCTAGTTTATATAATAGTCTTTATTTATTCCACTGTGAGAGTAGATGACCACACAGGAAGTTAGAAAAACAAGAAAAAAATGGAAGAAAGCTATAATGTGTGTTTGTTTTAAAGAGGCCTCTTAATGTAACTAGTTGTTCAGTCATAGACAGGTCTGCTTCAGGGAAGCATATAAACATGTATACTGTAAATACTCAGCTATAGCCAGGACATTAACGACGTGAGCAAAGCGAGTCAACACGCTGGGGGAAGTAGTTATATAACCACTCTGATTTTGTTTAGCTACTTCAAGGTGTGAAGACAGACTCTTTCCTCTGATTGGTGTGCCGTAACGTTTTGTGTTAATACCACTAAACCTACAGGGACATTGTACCCACCACCAAAACTAAAGAAGACAGAGAGAGAGAGACCGTTTCTTAGCAACAGAAACAATGGAGGCCCTTTTATTTCACGTTAAATGTGTTTTCCTTTATTGTTCAGAAGGCGCGGAGTGGTTCGTTCTCAGCCCTCTGCAGAATTATGTGGATCACTGAACGGTGTGGAAAGTCATACTAAACCCAGGAAGACTACAGTACAGTACAGTGGCTGAAGCATCTTTCTAAGGCCCCTGGGTGATGCCCTGTCCAGCTAGAATACAGTACAGTACAGTGGCTGAGGCATCTTTCTAAGGCCCCTGGGTGATGCCCTGTCCAGCTAGAATACAGTACAGTGGCTGAGGCATCTTTCTAAGGCCTCTGGGTGATCCCCTGTCCAGCTAGAATACAGTACAGTACAGTGGCTGAGGCATCTTTCTAAGGCCTCTGGGTGATCCCCTGTCCAGCTAGAATACAGTACAGTGGCCGAGGCATCTTTCTAAGGCCCCTGGGTGATGCCCTGTCCAGCTAGAATACAGTACAGTGGCTGAGGCATCTTTCTAAGGCCTCTGGGTGATGCCCTGTCCAGCTAGAATACAGTACAGTGGCTGAGGCATCTTTCTAAGGCCCCTGGGTGATCCCCTGTCCAACTAGAATACAGTACAGTGGCTGAGGCATCTTTCTAAGGCCCCTGGGTGATGCCCTGTCCAGCTAGAATACAGTACAGTGGCTGAGGCATCTTTCTAAGGCCCCTGTGTGATGCCCTGTCCAACTAGAATACAGTACAGTACAGTACAGTGGCTGAGGCATCTTTCTAAGGCTCCTGGGTGATGCCCTGTCCAGCTAGAATACAGTACAGTGGCTGAGGCATCTTTCTAAGGCCCCTGGGTGATCCCCTGTCCAACTAGAATACAGTACAGTGGCTGAGGCATCTTTCTAAGGCCCCTGGGTGATGCCCTGTCCAACTAGAATACAGTACAGTGGCTGAGGCATCTTTCTAAGGCCCCTGGGTGATGCCCTGTCCAACTAGAATACAGTACAGTACAGTACAGTGGCTGAGGCATCTGTCTAAGGCCCCTGGGTGATCCCCTGTCCAACTCGTGTATCTTACTGTAGACAACCCATGGGGAGAGTCTAATATTAACATGTTAAACCGACAAGAGAAGAAGTACCAGTATGTTATAATTGAATGTGGCACTCATGAGCTAAATATATATATATGTATTTAATATGTTTTAAAACTAAAATGAACTTGTCTTACTGGAGTCAAGTCAGGTAGTCCCTGACTGTTTCAGTACATTTCCTTACATTTGCTGTCTCATGAACACAGTCCTGTATATTACTGTAGACCTGAGAAAGACCTTCCTCCCATTGGCTGTCTCATGAACACAGTCCTGTATATTACTGTAGACCTGAGAAAGACCTTCCTCCCATTGGCTGTCTCATGAACACAGTCCTGTATATTACTGTAGACCTGAGAAAGACCTTCCTCCCATTGGCTTTGTGTGGAGGCTCAGCTTTTCCTGTTGCTACTGGCCAGTGGTATCGCATGCAGTGTTACAACAGAAAGACTGAAAATCCCATGGTGATGTCATGAACCCATGACAAGTAGTGCAGCTACAGTAGGCTGAGCTCTGGTGTTTGGAGGGCGTTTGAATGGAAACCCATGTGTTTCAAAAACCTCCAGCAAAGTCAAGGGGTTTCATCTCCTTCAAGTTGGTGGCAGCTCAGTTGTCACTAGTTTAAAGGGTCACAAATCACTTTCTGTTAACAGTGTGGCAGCACGGCCGACATGACCTGTCTCCTGACACAGATACATAGACAGACTGTTTTAATGACTGGCTCCCCCTTTCACTCCTGTTGCAGGTTGTTGTATCAACAACGGTCAATGTGGACGGTCACGTCCTGGCGGTCTCAGACAACATGTTTGTCCATAACAACTCCAAGCACGGCAGAAGGGCTCGACGTCTAGACCCTTCTGAAGGTACGGACCCTCCTTATCTCTATCATGGTAGGCACATTCTACATGACTTTTATTTTGAAATACTCTTTCTAGTTTCCCTATGAGCACAAGACCTTGAAAAGACCTTGAAAAGACGTTGAAAAGACGTATTTTCATTGTCATGTGGTCACGGGGCTTAGTTCTTTAGTTCCATATCTCTTTCCTCATGTAGCTTGTCATCTTTAGCTCCTCTGGTAGAAGCTGAGATAAAGATCCTTCTGGTGTAGTTCCTTCAGATCACATCTGTCCCTTTATAGTATCACAACGTAGTTCTCTAATTCTCCATCTCTCATTGTATTTCACTAGTACATTTCATAAACACATATATATAATACTTATAATTATTATAATTATTGTTATTGCACTGTGTGAAATATGTAGTGATCTCTATTCACATGTGTTTTCAAGAGGACTCTCACTCAATTGCTTTCTTAAATAAACATCAAATCTGCAATTGATTTGTGGTGAGATCAGGTTGTGTAACGGCCGTCGTTAGAGAAAGACCAAGGTGCAGCGGAGGATGTGTTCATCTTGAATGAATTTTAATTGAAAAGAGAACACTTGACAAAATAAACAAAATGACAGCCGACAGTTCTGTCAGGTACTAACAACGAAACAGAAAGCACTAAACAGAAACAATCACCCACAAAAACCCAAAGGAAAAACAGGCTACTTATGTGTGACTCCCAATCAGCAACAACGAACTACAGCTGTGCCTGATTGGGAGCCACACACGGCCCAAAACAAAGAAATACAAAAACATAGAAAAAATGAACATAGAACGCCCACCCAATGTAACACCCTGGCCAAACCAAAATAAAGAACAAAAACCCCTCTCTATGGCCAGGGCGTTACAGGTTGTTACTGGGTTCTGTAGTGTGAGATCAGGTTGTTGTTACTGGGTTCTGTAGTGTGAGATCAGGTTGTTGTTACTGGGTTCTGTAGTGTGAGATCAGGTTGTTACTGGGTTCTGTAGTGTGAGATCAGGTTGTTACTGGGTTCTGTAGTGTGAGATCAGGTTGTTCCTGGGTTCTGTAGTGTGAGATCAGGTTGTTACTGGGTTCTGTAGTGTGAGATCAGGTTGTTCCTGGGTTCTGTAGTGTGAGATCAGGTTGTTACTGGGTTCTGGAGATCCTTATTAAAGCACTACTGTAGTGTCGTACTCATCAGTGAGAAAACCAGCACTGTCTCTACATCAGAAGATTGACTGATTGGCTGCTCTGCTGAAAAAGGGAAAAAGAGAGAAAAATAAAATCGGAGCAGCAAAGTCTGGGAAATATAAATGCAGGAAGGACAGAGTTCAACCTTCTAGCCTTCCTGTTGGACTCAGTTCAGTTCAAACACTCTGGAAAACGTGACCTTGTCAAACGTATATTAGCTAGTCATCACTGGCAAGTACAAGTGGCTTGTATGTATAATATTGTGTTACCCAGACCTGTAAGAGCATGAGCGCTTTTGGTCTTAATTAGGCAGTAATTATCATAACGCTATCAAAACACTAGTGTTTTAATAATGCAACAGGAAAGGCAAAGCAAAGGCGTTATATCAATGAAATGCACTATATCAACCCCCAAAACTCTGCAGGGGAAGGAAAGGACTGTGTTTTTTTTTTTGGGGGGGGGGGGGTTCTTTACTAATGACAAAACGGGCAGAGAAAGACAATGTAATAATTGATGGTTCGCCCTAAGCTGTGAAGTCGTTACTGCCCGTGACGTATTGTTTGTCTCTCTCTCTCTCCGTATCCACGGGATAGAAGGCGTGTTTTGCTTAGCAACCGGCTTTAATTAGGAGAGCAATTAAAGAGGTTGAGCCCCCCCCCTCCCCTCCCCTCTACCGCGGGTCTCCCCCTGTCTGAGGGGGTCCTGCGGGACAGGGGAACTGGCGTCTGCACAGCCTACTCACCCAACCCAACAACCCACTGAAGCATCTCATCATCAAAAGGCCCAATGTGCAGCAGAGCTCCTGTCCTTATGAATCTGGATTTGGACTGGTGGTAGTCAGATGATCCAGCTCCTAATCTGGAGTGTATCTCCTCCACCTTCCCTTTATTAAGTGAAGACCACACAGATCTATCACGTGTGTGTGGATTGTGTTAGAGGGAAGACATGGCTGGGTAGAATGGTACATTTAGTGAAGAAACAATTCTAACATTTGAAACGCAGTCTCATATCACAGAGTCAAATCTCAGATTACTGACATTTTATTGTCTACCCATTTTAGAGAGAGAGAGAGGTAGACAGACAGACAGACAGACAGCCAGACAGACAGACAGACAGACAGACAGACAGACAGACAGACAGACAGACAGACAGACAGACAGACAGACAGACAGACAGAGAGAGAGAGAGATTGATAGAGGTAGAGAGAGAGAGAGAGACAGAAAGGTAGTGACAGACAGACAGACAGACAGACAGACAGACAGACAGATTGATAGAGGTAGAGAGAGAGAGAGAGAGACAGAAAGGTAGTGACAGACAGACAGACAGACAGACAGACAGACAGACAGACAGACAGACAGACAGACAGACAGACAGACAGACAGATTGATAGAGGTAGAGAGAGAGAGAGAGACAGAAAGGTAGTGACAGACAGACAGACAGACAGACAGACAGACAGACAGACAGACAGACAGACAGACAGACAGACAGACAGACAGACAGACAGATTGATAGAGGTAGAGAGAGAGAGAGAGACAGAAAGGTAGTGACTGACAGACAGACAGACAGACAGACAGACAGACAGACAGACAGACAGACAGACAGACAGACAGACAGACAGACAGACAGACAGACAGACAGACAGACAGACAGACAGACAGTGTGATCAGCAGCAGGATATACAGTCATAAGGTATAGTCCATGTTAACTATGCTTTAGATTGGCTACAAAGTCTGTACAGGAATACCTATATACTCTGTTTATCTGCAATTCTGCCTCACTACTACAACCTATTATCTACATTTATAACATCAGCTGAATATAATGTATTCCAGGTGATGGTATAATGATTCCCCCCACCCTTACTCTCTCACCTCCACGTGTTTCTCAGTTCATAAATGAGCCTGTAGTCGTCAGTAAGGGGTGTGTAAAGAGCGTCTCAGCGATCCTCGTCTGTGTCTACGCTCTACCGTGTGTGTGTGTGGTACTCAGCGACCCGGCTCTCCTGGAGGCCTGCAGCGTGGATCTGATTTGCATGCCAAGTGGCTGTAACGCTGTTAGGTTGATGCAATAAAGACAAGCGGATCCAGGCTGCAAGGCTTTAGCCAGTAAAGAGGAGCAGATGGCCCTAGGAGAGGTAAAAGGTATAATCCCATCAGCAGCAGTATCAACCTGCCATCTGGAGAACACCAACACAATTACAAGACATTTTTAGCAGGCAGAACAAAGGAAGTCCTCAGTACGTACAGCACAGCAGGCAAGATGAGACCTGTTGGAGTGTCTCAATACTGGAGGGATGAGGAGGAAGGTGACTAAAGGCTGTGTCCCAAATGCCACCCTATTTTATATGAAGGGCACTACTACCCCATAGGCCCTGGTCAAAAGTAGGGCACTACATGGTGCCATTTGGGATGTACACTAACACAGTGCCATGTTGCCTTGGAGAGAGGAGTGCTGATTAGAGCTTCACACTGCGAGGCAGGAGCTGAACGCAGAGAGAAGTACGAACCCAACGCCTTTGTTCAGTAAACAAGACACAGGGGGACATGGGGAGGTGAGCTGGGAGGCCTGGTAGGTTGTGGGTAGTCAACACCAGACACAGGAGGACATGGGGAGGTGAGCTGGGAGGCCTGGTAGGTTGTGGGTAGTCAGTACTAGACACAGGAGGACGTGGGGAGGTGAGCTGGGAGGCCTGGTAGGTTGTGGGTAGTCAACACCAGACACAGGGGGACATGGGGAGGTGAGCTGGGAGGCCTGGTAGGTTGTGGGTAGTCAACACCAGACACAGGAGGACATGGGGAGGTGAGCTGGGAGGCCTGGTAGGTTGTGGGTAGTCAACACCAGACACAGGGGGACATGGGGAGGTGAGCTGGGAGGCCTGGTAGGTTGTGGGTAGTCAACACCAGACACAGGAGGACATGGGGAGGTGAGCTGGGAGGCCTGGTAGGTTGTGGGTAGTCAACACCAGACACAGGAGGACATGGGGAGGTGAGCTGGGAGGCCTGGTAGGTTGTAGGTAGTCAGTACCAAAGCTTTCTCTCAGATCTCTCTCTTCCTCTCTTGGCTCCTTGTTGACTGTCCACTTGAAGCACAACAAAGCCAGAGATTCGTTGGAGTTTGACAAGTGATGTTGAGATAAGACACATGTAGGCGCCGAACCGCTTCCAGAAGACTTGGCATTATGAGAAAAATCACCAGAGAGCTGGCAAGCAGGGAGGAAGTGATGTGTTAGTCGTTAGTTAGTCGTTAGTTAGTCGTTAGTTAGTCGTTAGTTAGTCGTTAGTTAGTCGTTAGTTAGTCATTAGTTAGTCATTAGTTAGTCGTTAGTTAGTCGCTAGTTAGTTGTTAGTTAGTCATTAGTTAGTCGTTAGCTAGTGAATAATACAATAAAATATCCCAATACTGACATAAAAATGTAGACGAAAACATTTGATGAATATTGTTTAATATATTATATAGTAAATATAGGTCCGTTATGATTTTTAAATAATATTTACATATTTATATTTAATAATATTGTACCTAGCCTGGTATTCCTGTATGTTGGGTGAACTTGTCTTCAGAACAGCCTACCTAGCCTGGTATTCCTGTATGTTGGGTGAACTCGTCTTCAGAACAGCCTACCTAGCCTGGTATTCCTGTATGTTGGGGTGAACTCGTCTTCAGAACAGCCTACCTAGCCTGGTATTCTGTATGTTGGGTGAACTCGTCTTCAGAACAGCCTACCTAGCCTGGTATTCCTGTATGTTGGGTGAACTCGTCTTCAGAACAGCCTACCTAGCCTGGTATTCCTGTATGTTGGGTGAACTCGTCTTCAGAACAGCCTACCTAGCCTGGTATTCCTGTATGTTGGGTGAACTCGTCTTCAGAACAGCCTACCTAGCCTGGTATTCCTGTATGTTGGGTGAACTCGTCTTCAGAACAGCCTACCTAGCCTGGTATTCCTGTATGTTGGGTGAACTCGTCTTCAGAACAGCCTACCTAGCCTGGTATTCCTGTATGTTGGGTGAACTCGTCTTCAGAACAGCCTACCTAGCCTGGTATTCCTGTATGTTGGGTGAACTCGTCTTCAGAACAGCCTACCTAGCCTGGTATTCCTGTATGTTGGGTGAACTCGTCTTCAGAACAGCCTACCTAGCCTGGTATTCCTGTATGTTGGGTGAACTCGTCTTCAGAACAGCCTACCTAGCCTGGTATTCCTGTATGTTGGGTGAACTCGTCTTCAGAACAGCCTACCTAGCCTGGTATTCCTGTATGTTGGGTGAACTCGTCTTCAGAACAGCCTACCTAGCCTGGTATTCCTGTATGTTGGGTGAACTCGTCTTCAGAACAGCCTACCTAGCCTGGTATTCCTGTATGTTGGGTGAACTTGTCTTCAGAACATCCTTCACCAGTCTGGTCCTGTTCCAGCCCGTCCGTCTCTCCATGTCTCTCTCGCTGGCTGGCTGCGTACGTCTGCTCTCTCCAATTTCCATCATCTGCTTGAGCGCATTGTGCACGTATATCATTAGATGGCTAACGCTGTCTGTGTAATTTGGTTTGCCATGCTCCCCATTGAACACATGTCCCCCCCTTCTATATGTGCATTGAAAATGCATGCTAATCACGGGTAGAATGGAGCTGGCTCATGCACGGCTCGGTTTAAAGCACCCCGGCCCCCCAGCCCCGGCCCCCCAGCCTCGGCCCCCGTCTCTCCCGTCTCCACGCTAGGCACCAAAGGGGGAAGCATTGAGAAATTCGAGTCGGTGTGTGTGTGTGTGTGTGTGTGTGTGTGTGTGTGTGTGTGTGTGTGTGTGTGAGTGTGTGGCTGTCTGAAGCCCCAGCTGCCAGCCAGCCCCTCCTGTGCCTCTGCTCTGCCCAGTCCACCCCCCACCCCCACCCAGCCTCTTCTCCCTAACCCCCCCCCCCCCACCTGCCTCCCTTTAGCCCCCCAACAACCCCCCACCACAACCCACCCTTCCTTCCTTCCTTCTGTCCGTCCCTACCTCCCTACCTCCCTCCCTCCCTCCCTCTCACCTACAGAAAGTAAATTTGTTTACTGTAATTTTTGGTGAATTATTTGCTATAATTGGCTTCGCTGATGAAGGTCAGTCCCTTTGAGGAGTCTTGTCTGTCTTTAGAGAGTTGATGCTTTTTCAAACGCTCCTGCCTGCAATTAAGAAAAGCAAATGTCACTCGCAAGCCTCAGAAATGAAAATTTGTATGAACTTATTAGCATGGAGTCAACAGTGCCAGTTAAGGGCAGCCCTCCCTCCCTCCCTCCCTCCCTCCCTCCCTCCCTCCCTCCCTCCCTCCCTCTCTCTCTCTCTCTCTCTCTGTCTCTCTCTATCTCTCTCTCTCTCTCTCCCTCTGCCTCTCTACCTCTGCCTCTCTGCCTCTGCCTCTCTCCCTCTCCCTCTCCCCTCTCTCTCGCCCTCTCCCCTCTCCCCTCTCCCCTCTCTCTCTCGCCCTCTCCCCTCCCTCCCTCCCTCCCTCCTGTGGCGGTGTGTGCTGTGGGCTCATGGCCCCTCTGCTACACAGGGAGATGCTCGTGGAATGAGCAAATACAACCTGGGCTGGTCCAACATTAAAGCAAACAAAGACTGGAGCCTTGTCTGGAGTGTAGAACACAACAATACCTAATGGTGATTAACCTGGCTGGCTGACAGAGAGCTAGCTGAGGGAAAGAGAGGGGGAAATCAATGCTTATATAGCCTCATTATTCATCATATAAATATAACCCATTATTATTTTATCATTTATATTTTTATTAACATATATATTTTTAAAAAATCCACGTATTTTTTTTTAACATACATTCATTTTTGTGCTGCTTTTATATAAACTGAATTACAATATTGCAATGACAGAAACATTGATGTTACTGTGGTAGCTATTATAAACTCAGACATCTTAGCTATAACAATGATGTTACAGTGGTACAGGATGATAGCTGGTATAAACTCAGACATCTTAGTTATAACAATGATGTTACAGTGGTACAGGATGATAGCTGGTATAAACTCAGACATCTTAGTTATAACTACCCCAATTACACTAAAAGGTTGTACAGATTACAAAACATCCTTTTGTGAATTATTTAAAAGGCTTTGTGGCTTTACAGTCAAAAGCACCTTTCCATTGTCTCTCCTTCTATCCCCGGTCAACAACAATAAGAGAGATGGACAGAAAAATAAAACACATTTAAAATGAAGGAGCAGTTAATGTAGAGGGTGGAGGAGTGAGAGTGGGGGAGGAAATACATTACTGTTAGTCACCTCCCTCCCACTGACCGTTTAGCATCAGGAAATAGAGCAGGAGAACTGAGCGTTAATAGACAAAGTGTACATCTTTATACTATCTAGTCTCTTTGTAGCAGAATCTGCATTCAGAATCCTCATCAAAGTGAGGCCAGTGGAAGGCTGGGTGTAGAAGAAGGTGTGATAAAAGAGAGAGAGAGAGAGAGAGAGAGAGAGAGAGAGAGAGAGAGAGAGAACATTCAAACGGGGGGCTGGGACGCTCTCTGTCCCTGACTGTTTGCCTCAGTGATGGCTACTGGTGGTCCTGAGCTTGCTAGCACTCCTGTAACGGTTCTGAAATTTTTTCAATATTAACTACCAGTCAAAAGTTTTAGAACGCCTACTTGATTCAAGGTTTTTTTCTATTTAAAAAAAAAATTATTTTCTACATTGTAGAATAATAGTGAAGACATCAAAACTATGAAATAACACATTGCAATTATGTAGTAACCAAAAAAGTGTTAAACAAATCAAAATATATTTTATGATTGAAATTCTTCAAATAGCTACCCTTTGCCTTGATGACAGCTTTGCAAACTCTTGCCATTCTCTCAACCAGCTTCATTTGGTATTCACCTGGAATGCATTTCAATTAACAGGTGTGCCTTCTTAAAAGTTACTTTGTGGAATTTCTTTCCTTCTTAATGTGTTTGAGCCAATCAGTTGTGTTGTTACAATGGGGGGAGGGGTTATAGAGAAGATAGCCCTATCTGGTAAAAGATCAAGTCCATATTATAGCAAGAACAGATCAAATAAGCAAAGAAAAATGACAGTCCATCATTACTTTAAGACATAATTTAAGCCCACTAGAAAGTGTGTGCCCTCAGGCTTGGAGGGAAGCAAAAGTCATTCAGCTTCCTAAGAATAGTAAATCCCCTTTTACTTGCTCAAATAGCCGACCAATCAGCCTGTTACCAACCCTTAGTAAACTTTTGGAAAAAGTATTGTTTGACCAGATACAATGCTATTTCACAGTAAACAAATTGACAACAGACTTTCAGCATGCCTATAGAGAAGGACAACAAGCACAGCACTTGCACAAATGACTGATGATTGGCTTAGAGAAATTGATGACAAAAATATTGTGAGGGCTGTTTTGTTAGACTTCAGTGTGGCCTTGGACATTATCCATCATGGTCTACTGCTGGTAAAACTTATGTGTTATGGCTTTACACCCCCTGCTATATTGTGGATAAAGAGTTACCTGTCCAACAGAACACAGAGGGTGTTCTTTAGTGGAAGCATCTCCAACATAATCCAGGTAGAATCAGGAATTGCCCAAGGCAGCTGTCTAGGCTCATTACTTTTTTCAATCTTTACTAATGAATTGCCACTGGCTTTGAGGAAAGCCAGAGTGTCTATGTATGTGGATGACTCAACACTTTACACGTCAGCTACTACAGCGACTGAAATGACTGCAACACGTAACAAAGAGCTGCAGTTAGTTTCAGAGTTGGGGGGGCAAGGAATAAATTAGTCCTAAATATTTATAAAACTAAAAGCATTGTATTTGGGACAAATCATTCACTAAACCCTAAACCTCAACTAAATCTTGTAATAAATAATGTGGAATTTGAGCAAGTTAAGGTGACTGAACTACTTGGAGTAACCCTGGATTGTAAACTGTCATGGTCAAAACATATTGATACAACAGTAGCTAAGATGGGGGGAAGTATGTCCATGATAAGGCGCTGCTCTACCTTCTTGACAGCACTGTCAACAAGGCAGGTCCTACAGGCCCTAGTTTTGTCGCACCTTGGCTACTGTTTAGTCATGTGGTCAGGTGCCACAAAAAAGGACTTAGGAAAATTGCAATTGGCTCAGAACAGGGCAATATGGCTGGACCTTGGATGTACAGAGAGCTGATATTAGTAATATGCATGACAATTTCTCCTGGCTCAAAGTGGAGGAGAGATTGACTTCATCACTGGTTGTATTCATGAGAGGTATTGACATGTTGAATGCACTGAGCTGTCTTTTTGAACTACTGGCACACAACTCAGACACCCATGCATACCCCACAAGACATGCCACCAGAGGTCTCTTCACAGCCCCATCTCCAGAACAGACTATGGGAGGCACACAGTACTACATAGATCAATGACTACATGGAACTCTATTCCACATCAGGTCACTGATGCAAGCAGTAAAATTTGATTTAAAAAACAGATAAAAAAAACACCTTATGGAACAGCGGGGACTGTGAAGCAACACAAACATAGGCACAGACACACACACACACACACACACACACACACACACACACACACACACACACACACACACACACACACACACACACACACACACACACATGGATTTTGTACTGTATATATGTGGTAGTGGTGGAGTAGGGGCCTGAGGGCACACAGTCTGTGAATATATTGTAATGTTTTTAAAATTGTATAAACTGCCTTAATTTTGCTGGACCCCAGGAAGAGTAGCTGCTGTCTTGGCAGCAGCTAATGGGGATCCATAATAAATTCAAATACAAAGGTCAGTCAATACAGAACATTTCAAGAACTTGAAAAGTTTCTTCATGTGCAGTCGCAAAAACCATCGAGCGCTATGATGAAACTGGCTCTCACGAGGACCGCCACAGAATGGAAGACCCAGAGTTACCTCTGCTGCAGAGGATAAGTTCATTAGAGTTACCAGCCTCAGAAATTGCAGCCCAACTAAACGCTTCACAGAGTTCATGTAACAGACACATCTCAACATCAACTGTTCAGAGGAGACTGTAAATTGCTACAAAGAAACCACTACTAAAAGGACACCAATAAGAAGAAGAGACTTGCTTGGGCCAAGAAACACGAGCAATGGACATTAGACCATTAGACCGGTCAAAAGTTGTCCTTTGGTCTGGAGTCCAAATTGGATATTTTTGGTTCCAACTGCCATGTCTTTGTGAGACACGGTGTGGGTGAACGGATGTTCTCCGCATGTGTATTTCCCACCGTGAAGCACGGAGGAGGAGGTGTTATGGTGCTTTGCTGGTGACACTGTCTATGATTTATTTAGAATTCAAGGCACACTTAACCAGCATGGTTACCACAGCATTCTGCAGCGATACGCCATCCCATCTGGTTTGGGCTTAGTGGGACTATCATTTGTTTTTCAACAGGACAATGACTCAACACACCTCCAGTCTATGTAAGGGCTATTTGACCAAGAAGGAGAGTGATGTCTTCACAAATATTTCTACAAAGTAGAAAATAGTAAAAATAAAGAAAAACCCTTGAATGAGTAGGTGTAGTAGACCTTAGGACCAGTAGAGGCCTGGAGATGCTAAACGTGTTTATGTTAATTAACGGTCTTTTGCAATGACAATAACCCGGCTGACAAAAAATGTCATGACCTCCACAGCCCTAGTAACAGCCATATTTACCCCGACACACCATTTGCTACAGCAAGTCATTTTTTTCCTCTGGATTTCTGTAGCTAGAACAAACCAATAGTCTGTCGGCCTTTTGCCTTGTAAAAGATGCTAATGAGTTTTGTCTTTAACCACATGAGTAACGCTGCTCGGTCTGATGTAAGATCTGGCTTTTCAGTGCCTGGTGTTTTGTTTTATTATTCAGGCTAGTTGGTTAGTAGTCTAGCAGATGGGAAGGTCTTAAATTCTCTCTGTTGTTCTGTCTGTTACAAGCAGCTACCCCCTGCATCAAAGCCATCAGCCCTAGTGAAGGATGGACCACAGGAGGTGCCACAGTCATCATCATAGGAGATAACTTCTTTGACGGTCTCCAAGTTGTGTTCGGGACGATGCTTGTGTGGAGTGAGGTAAGAAGCCTTTGAAATGGTTCTTTATTCCAGACTCGGTGTTCTCATGTATACGTCAGAATCACTGTTGTATTTCAGAGTAATTAGCATAGAAAGAAAAAAAACAAACATATATTTTTGAATTGTGGAAAAAAAAAGGATAAATGTTAGCATGTACCACACAGCAGTTTGTGTTAATGGAATCTGACACTTTACACAGCTTTGCTTAGACTGTTTGCACCCTGTATAGTTGATCAAGCAGTCTGAAGCATGCTAGCTAATGGGCTCTTTTAGCTGCAGCTATCCCCATTAATATCAGCTTTGCTCCTGTGGAATAATCACAGGAGTAGATCAGAAGCTAGATAATGGAAAACAGGCGGGAAAAAATGTGAATCCGATTGAAACCAAGAAACCTCTCAGGAACGGGGAAAAGAAAACCGTTAAGGTCTCGCAAAAAAACAATGGAACAATTAGGGGGCCTGAGATATAACAAAAGTGAATTAACACTGTGAGGGAAGGGGGCAGAGGGGAGTTGGGGGGAGGGGGTATGGACATATGATGTGAACCAGGCCCTTTGGCCCTTCCTGTGAAAAAACCCAAACCCCAAACCCCAAACACCAAACCCAGCGCCCAGAACATTTACTGATTAAAGAAAAGACCAAGAGACAACCCAGAAAACTTAGAGCTGAGAGCCGTTCCTTCAGGGCAGTGTGGCTGTGTAGCAGTGTGTGTGTGTGTGTGTGTGTGTGTGTGTGTGTGTGTGTGTGTGCAGCCTTGATACCCCAGCTAGATGACAGGCTAATTTAGACTCATTGCTGTAATTGACTGGAGCTGGCAAGCGTCACTCCACCAGCCAGAGTAGAGCCGGCAGTCAGACAGGCATCACCCAGCACTTCACGCTGTTCACTCACCACTTCTGTTTGGTTCACCCATTGATTCCTACAGCTGATTACACCCCATGCCATCAGAGTGCAGACCCCACCCAGGCACATCCCAGGAGTCGTGGAAGTCACCCTCTCCTACAAATCCAAGCAGTTCTGCAAAGGGGCTCCTGGACGATTTGTCTACACTGGTAAGACCATTACACTGGCTACTACTTTGTCTTATTGCTCCTTCTCTTAACCCTCACGCCCTCTCTCTGTATCTCTGTCTCTGTCTCTCTGTCTCTCTGTCTGTCTCTCTGTCTGTCTCTCTGTCTGTCTCTCTGTCTCTCTGTCTCTGTCTCTCTGCCTGTCTCTGTCTCGTTCTCTCTCTCTGTTGTTCCCCCTTCATTCCATTGTTGCTTTCCTTTCTCCTCTCCTCCCCTCTTCTCTTGTCTCTCTCCCTGTCTGTCTCTTCATGCTCTGCTAAGAGCTGTGGAGTGGTGGCCCACCCAGCTGTAACAATGACTCCCAGCGCTGCTCTGCTCTCCGGGCTGTAAAACGTGTGAGAGTTGCCTGGTTAGAGGTGATCCGAGGGGGCCTCTCTCTCTCTCTCTCTCTCTCTCTCTCTCTCTCTCTCTCTCTCTCTCTCTCTCTCTCTCTCTGCTGTAATCCTATCCCTGTCCCATCTAGGGAGGCAGCTGCCAAGTCCTGTTAATCTCAAACCATCACAACACGTCACATGACTCATCTCATGTCTCACTGTGGCCACGCTTTTTACGAAGACGGAAAATTAAAAAAACTGTGCAGAGAGACACATGTTGCATTGCAGAGGTAGTGTGTGTGTGTGTGTTGGGGACTGTATGTGTGCCCGTGTGTGTGTGTGTGTGTGTGTGTGTGTGTGTGTGTGTGTGTGTGTGTGTGTGTGTGTGTGTGTGTGTGTGTGTGTGTGTGTGTGTGTGTGTGTGTGTGTGTGTGCTTTCAGTCCTGGCTACGTGTGTGGGTTTGTGTTTATGTGTGGTGTGATAGTGTTTAGTAGTAGGGGTCACAATCTGGGACTGTCTGGGAGCCAGAGGCTGGTGAAGGCTAATCTATGGTCTATAGCAGTTAGGGAAGGTGTGTGTGTGTGTGTGTGTGTGTGTGTGTGTGTGTGTGTGTGGTGTGTGTGTGTGTGTGTGTGTGTGTGTGTGTGTGTGTGTGTGTGTGTGTGTGTGTGTGTGTCTGTTTTAGGGGCAGAGAAGAGAAGGAGAGTGGAGTGATGAGGGAGAACAGGTCAATGTCTGTCTGACCTGGAAGCTTCTGTCTGATCCCAAATTGACGAGCACGATATGAGATAATCTCCAGGAATTACTCTCACTCCTTGAAACCTGATCCAGGACCAGCTAGGGCTCTGGGCTTTGGTTAAAAGTAGTGCACTACATAGGGAGTAGCGTGCAATATGGGCTGCAGCCTAACATTTAACCCCCGCTGCAGGAATGGACCAGATAACAAGACAGCAGCTGGATCATGAAATAACAGTGTAGTGTGCTGTGTAAAGAGACATATATACATTAACACATGAATGGTGCTAATTCAGTCATATTATATACATTAACACACGAATGGTGCTAATTCAGTCATATTATATACATTAACACACAAATGGTGCTAATTCAGTCATATAGAGGTATATACATTAACACACGAATGGTGCTAATTCAGTCATATAGAGGTATATACATTAACACATGAATGGTGCTAATTCAGTCATATAGAGGTATATACATTAACACATGAATGGTGCTAATTCAGTCATATTATATACATTAACACATGAATGGTGCTAATTCAGTCATATAGAGGTATATACATTAACACATGAATGGTGCTAATTCAGTCATATTATATACATTAACACATGAATGGTTATAATACCGCCATAGAGAGGTATATACAGTATACAGTTGAAGTCGGAAGTTTACACACACTTAGGTTGGAGTCATTAAAACTCGTTTTTCAACCACTCCACAAATTTCTTGTTAACAAACTATAGTTTTGGCAAGTCGGTTAGGACATCTACTTTGTGTATGACACAAGTCATTTTTCCAACAATTGTTTACAGACAGATTATTTCACTTATAATTCACTGTATCACAATTCCAGTGGGTCAGAAGTTTACATACACTAAGTTGACTGTGCCTTTAAACAACTTGGAAAATTCCAGAAAATGATGTCATGGCTTTAGAAGCTTCTGATAGGCTAATTTACATAATTTGAGTCAATTGGAGGTGTACCTGTGGATGTATTTCAAGGCCTACCTTCAAACTCAGTGACTCTTTGCTTGACATCATGGGAAAATCAAAAGAAATCAGCCAAGACCTCAGAAAAACATTGTAGACCTCCACAAGTCTGGTTCATCCTTGGGAGCAATTTCCAAACGCCTGAAGGTACCACGTTCATCTGTACAAACAATATTACGCAAGTATAAACACCATGGGACCATGCAGCCGTCATACCGCTCAGGAAGGAGACACGTTCTGTCTCCTAGAGATTAACATTGGTGTGAAAAGTGCAAATCAATCCCAGAACAACAGCAAAGGACCTTGTGAAGATGCTGGAGGAAATAGGTACAAAAGTATCTGTATCCACAGGAAAACGAGTCCTATATCGATATAACCTGAAAGGCCGCTCAGCAAGGAAGAAGCCACTGCTCCAAAAGCGGCATAAAAAATCCAGACTACGGTTTGCAACTGCACATGGGGACAAAGATCGTACTTTTTGGAGAAATGTCCACTGGTCTGATGAAACAAAAATAGACTGTTTGACCATAATGACCATCGTTATGTTTGGAGGAAAAAGGGGGAGGCTTGCAATCCGAGGAACACCATCCCAACCGTGAAGCACGGGGGTGGCAGCATGACGTTGTGGTGGGTGCTTTGCTGCAGGAGGGACTGGTGCACTTCACAAAATAGATGGCATCATGAGGAAAGAAAATTATGTGGATATATTGAAGGAACATCTCAAGACATCAGTCAGGAAGTTAAAGCTTGGTCATCAATGA
>NW_021822809.1:97061-108208 GCF_901001165.1 Salmo trutta | reverse complement strand
AAAATGTTTTTCAAATTCATATTTGGAGTTTGTGGGATTGTGATATGAAATGTTCTGCCTTGGCCACTCTGGATAATAGGTATCTGACAATAGACTCTTGACTGGGGGGGAAATCAGTCACAAAAACTTTGCTTCTATAATTTTTGGCATTTCTTTTGGGGGCGTGCACCATGTCATACATTTTTTTACTTTTCCATGTATTTTTTTGTGTGTAAATTTGTAAGTCTGATTGATGATTTTTTTTAAAGTTGAGTCTTGGGTTTTCAGCCTCCAGAGTCACCCCTCCTTTTATCCAGTAGCACACATTCCAAAATAATACAAACACTAATCAAAACAATAACAGAGGGGGGGGTTTAGGCAAAAATCAAGTAAATCAAAAATCAAGAAAATCAAGAAATACAAAATCAAGAAAATCAAGAAAATCAAGAAAATCTAAAATCAAGAAAATCAAGAAAATCAAGAAAAAGCTAAGCTCCTCAGACTCGTAGATAAGGAGGAAGTAGAGGTGTGTCGTTACCTTGATACTTACTGCCGTAGGGGGAGTTGGCAGAGGAGCCGTTGAGGAAGCCTGGTGAACTGGGTACTCCCAGATTGGACATGGGGTTGCCGTAGCCGTTCATGCTGTTGCTAACGGTGTTGTAGTTGGCCTGTTGTGGGGTGCTGCTGGGGACGTAGCCTCGAGGGGACACACTGCTGGTTTGACGGCTGTATCCTACTGTTGAGAGGGGGGAGAAAAGGACTTAGGGAAGGTAGAGCCACAACATTGGGGTATTGTATAGATACATAGTCTACTATACGTCCGAAGTGACGACCTGTTCCTTATTTAGTGCCCTGCTTTTGATCAGGGCCCACAGGGACCACAGGGCCCACAGGGCCCACAGGGACCACAGGGAACATAGGGCTCTGGTCAAAAGTAGTGCACTATGTAGGGCAGGGATGTCAAACTCATTCCATGGAGGGCTTAGTGTCTGCAAGTTTTTAGTTGTTCCTTTCAATTAAGACTTTGACAACCAGGTAAGGGGAGTTCCTTACTGAGACTTTGACAACCAGGTGAGGGGAGTTCCTTACTGAGACCTAGACAACCAGGTGAGGGGAGTTCCTTACTGAGACCTTGACAACCAGGTGAGGGGAGTTCCTTACTGAGACCTAGACAAACCAGGTGAGGGGGAGTTCCTTACTGAGACCTAGACAACCAGGTGTGAGGTGAGTTCCTTACTGAGACCTAGAACACCAGGTGAGGGGAGTTCCTTACTGAGACCTAGACAACCAGGTTGAGGTGAGTTCCTTACATGAGACTAGACAACCAGGTGAGGGGAGTTCCTTAATAAGACTTAGACAACCAGGTGAGGGGAGTGTCCTTACTGAGACCTAGACAACCAGGTGAGGGGAGTTCCTTACTGAGGACCTTGACAACCAGGTGAGGGGAGTTCCTTACTAATCGGTGATCTTAATTCATCCACCAAGTACAAAGGAGGAGCGAAAACCTGCAGACACTCGACCCTCTTAGGAATGAGTTCGACTGGTGACGTAGGGAATAGAGTGCTATTCTGCACAAAACCTTAGAGGGAAGCCTGACGCTGGACCACAGTGTTTTAATGTGTTGTTAAGACTCTGTGTCCATCAGCCAGCTGACTGACATCTCTCATGTATTATGTCATGTGTCCAGTAAGTACACAGATGTGTGCTTCTCCTCATGAAAGCACACGGAAACCTACCCAGAAAACCCTAAGACTTAGACAACCAGGTGACAACCAGTAAATACAACCAGTAAATACAACCAGTAAATACAGCCAATGCTGTATGCAGGTTTGTCTGTATTTACTGTGGAGCCATCACATAATATCTACATGGGCTTTTGTTTTCAAATGTAACCTTTATTTCCATGGCTCAGTTGGTAGAGCATGGTGTTTGCAACGCCAGGGTTGTGGGTTCGATTCCCACTGGGGACCAGTACGAATTAAAAAAAAATAATAATAATGAAATGTATGCATTCACTACTGTAAGTCGCTCTGGATAAGGGCGTCTGCTAAATGACTAAAATGTAAATGTAAATGTAACAAGGCAAGTCAGTTAAAAAACAAATTCTTATTTACAACGATGGCCTACACCGGCCAAACCTGGACGACGCCGGGCCAATTGTGCGCCACCGTATGGGACTCCCAATCACAGCCGGATGTGATATAGCCTGGATTCAAACCAGGGACTGTAGTGACACCTCTTGCATTGCGATGCAGTGTCTTAGACCGCTGCGCCACTCGTAGCTTTCTATAGGTCTACCAGTGAGACCTGTGTACACTCCTAGCATCTAGCTAGCTATAGGTCTAGCAGTATTACATGTGGACACTCCCAGCATCTAGCTAGCTATAGGTCTACCAGTGTTACATGTGTACACTCCTAGCATCTAGCTAGCTATAGGTCTACCAGTGAGACATGTGTACACTCCTAGCATCTAGCTAGCTATAGGTCTACCAGTGAGACCTGTGTACACTCCTAGCATCTAGCTAGCTATAGGTCTAGCAGTATTACATGTGGACACTCCCAGCATCTAGCTAGCTATAGGTCTACCAGTGTTACATGTGGACACTCCTAGCATCTAGCTAGCTATAGGTCCACCAGTGTTACATGTGTACACTCCTAGCATCTAGCTAGCTATAGGTCTACCAGTGTTACATGTGTACACTCCTAGCATCTAGCTAGCTATAGGTCTACCAGTGTTACATGTGTACACTCCTAGCATCTAGCTAGCTATAGGTCTACCAGTGTTACATGTGTACACTCCTAGCATCTAGCTAGCTATAGGTCTACCAGTGTTACATGTGTACACTCCTAGAATCTAGCTAGCTATAGGTCTACCAGTGTTACATGTGTACACTCCTAGCATCTAGCTAGCTATAGGTCCACCAGTGTTACATGTGGACACTCCTAGCATCTAGCTAGCTATAGGTCTACCAGTGTTACATGTGTACACTCCTAGCATCTAGCTAGCTATAGGTCTACCAGTGTTACATGTGTACACTCCTAGAATCTAGCTAGCTATAGGTCTACCAGTGTTACATGTGTACACTCCTAGCATCTAGCTAGCTATAGGTCCACCAGTGTTACATGTGGACACTCCTAGCATCTAGCTAGCTATATGTCTACCAGTGTTACATGTGTACACTCCTAGCATCTAGCTAGCTATAGGTCTACCAGTGTTACATGTGTACACTCCTAGCATCTAGCTAGCTATAGGTCTACCAGTGTTACATGTGGACACTCCTAGCATCTAGCTAGCTATAGGTCTACCAGTGTTACATGTGTACACTCCTAGCATCTAGCTAGCTATAGGTCTACCAGTGTTACATGTGTACACTCCTAGCATGTGTCATGAGACTAAGACATTAAGAAATAATCACACTATCCAGCGTACCCTGACCTTAGAGGTGGCAACACAGAACAGATGTAAACCCTGACCTTAGAGGTGGCAACACAGATCAGATGTAAACCCTGTCCTTAGTGGTGGCAACACAGAACAGATGTAAACCCTGACCTTAGAGGTGGCAACACAGAACAGATGTAAACCCTGACCTTAGTGGTGGCAACACAGAACAGATGTAAACCCTGACCTTAGTGGTGGCAACACAGATCAGATGTAAACCCTGACCTTAGTGGTGGCAACACAGATCAGATGTAAACCCTGACCTTAGCTGTGGCAACACAGAACAGATGTAAACCCTGACCTTAGCTGTGGCAACACAGAACAGATGTAAACCCTGACCTTAGCGGTGGCAACACAGAACAGATGTTATTAAGTATTATCATCCTAGGCGGCTGCTAAGTGAATAGTGGGGAGCGTTCGGTGGGTCGGCGGGTCATTCCCAGCCGAGCCAGGCAGGCAAACAGAACAGGGGAGGCGGTGACAGCGTCAGGCTAGTCCCCAGGGACGACAGTTATAAGATCCAGCCAGGGAAGATAGAGCGGCTGCAAGCAGAAAGTCAGAGCCGGCCAGGTAATATTAAAGGGTAAAGCTAGATTAGTTGTTGTTGGCAGCTTATCTTCACTCATGGAGTACGTCCAAAATGGCACCCTATTCCCTATATAGTGCACTACTTTCTCAATGCAGTGCACTACTTTCCCTATATAGTGCACTACTTTCCCTATGTAGTGCACTAAGAAGGGAATAGGGAGCCATTTGGGAGGTCCCCACGGCTACATACCCTGGTCATTACCCTGTGATGTTTCTGAGACGTTGACGGCGAGCTGGCTGCCGAACGAGTTGACCCCCATCATGCCGCCGTGCGACGCCGTGTTGCCCAGTGAAGGGATCTGGTTGTGGTTACGTGGGACGCTGTACAGGGCCTCGGCGATGTCGGCCGCTCGCTTCAAGATGATCTCCTGAAAGAGGAGGAGAGGACGTGTTACAAGTGATCCATATGTCTGCCTTTAACATTAAACATTTAGTCTCATTGTGACCTTGTGTATTTGAACACATACGCAGATGAAGGTTACAGTAATGGTATTTGTATTTATTATGGATCCACATTAGTTCCTGCCAAGGCAGCGGCTACTCTTCCATGGGTTTATTATGGATCCCCATTAGTTCCTGCCAAGGCAGCAGCTACTCTTCCTGGGGTTTATTATGGATCCCCATTAGTCCCTGCCAAGGCAGCAGCTACTCTTCCTGGGGTTTATTATGGATCCCCATTAGTTCCTGCCAAGGCAGCAGCTACTCTTTCTGGGGTCCAGCAAAATTAAGGCAGTTTATACATTTTTTTTAAACATTACAATACATTCACAACAGAATTCACAACACATGAAGTGTGTTCCCTCAGGCCCCTACTCCGCTATCACATATCTACAAAACACAATCCATGTGTAGTATAGTGCGTATGCTGTCGTGTGTTTGTGTGTGTGTGTGTGTGTGTGTGTGTGTGTGTGTGTGTGTGTGTGTGTGTGGTGTGTGTGTGTGTGGTGTGTGTGTGTGTGTGTGTGTGTGTGTGTGTGTGTGTGTGTGTGTGTGTGTGTGCCTATGTTTGTGTTGCTTCACAGTCCCTGCTGTTCTATAAGGTGTTTTTATTTAACTGTTTTTGAAATCAAATTTTACACTTTGCATGAGTTACTTGATGTGGAATAGAGTTCCATGTAGTCATTGATCTATGTAGTACTGTGTGCCTCCCATAGTCTGTTCTGGACTTGGGGACTGTGAAGAGACCTCTGGTGGTATGTCTTGTGGGGTATGCGTGGGTGTCTGAGCTGTGTGCCAGTAGTTTAAAACAGACACCTCGGTGCATTCAAACTGCTGTCATTTGTGGATGTTTCAGTATAACTGAGTCATCTGCAACTGCTATAGCACAAGGTTATAATTTAGCTGAAACATTGGAGAGAGAGAGAGAGCGAGTGAGAGAGAGAGAGAGAGAGAGAGAGAGAGAGATAGAGAGAGAGAGAAAATAAAAAGTACTACCTAGGTCAATTCGTCTGAATGCATTAGAGCCTGATAAAGCTATGCTCCATACATTTATTTGGAGGGAATTTGCATTGGTTACAGAAAGCACCTTTTGGCCCTGGTTCAAGGTTATTCTCTCATTTGAATAGGTCTCTCTGTGTGTGTTTTGACTGATTACCTCCTCTATCTCAGATGTGTGCAGTAGCCAGGAATAAATACGTTGGGAGAACAGGAAAAATAAATATTCAACCTCTCCGAGAGCAATGACACCACAGTACTACATACAGTACAATGGCCTGGAGCTAGCTTTGAAATAGAGAAAGAAAGTGGAGGGTTGCAGGAAAAAAAATCTGATTTAATTACCGCAAATGTACACAAAGAGAGAGAGACAGAGAGAGAGAGAGAGAGAGAGAGAGAGAGAGAGAGAGAGAGAGAAAGAGAGAGAGACATTGAGAGAGAGACAGAGAGAGAGAGACAGCGAGAGAGAGACAGCGAGAGAGAGACAGAGACACAGAGAGACACAGAGAGACACAGAGAGAGAGGGACAGAGAGAGAGAGAGAAATCTGCATGTGATAGACAGTGCAGAGCGCAGGATGCTGTGTTGTGTTGTGCAGTGCCTTTACCTGGTTGTTGTGGGGCATTCCATACAGAGCCTCCACAAGGTCAGCTGCTCTCTTCAGCAACACCTCCTACAGGAGAGAACACATGAGACCAGAGTCAGACACACAACACAGGAAGGAAAAGGACCAAACAATCTCACAATCCATCTTTTTATCCAGGTCTTCCTTTGGAAAGAGGTCTTCTGATCTCAACTGGACTATCAGGTTAAATAAAGGTTAAATATACTGAACAAAAAAAATATAAACACAACATGCAACAATTTCAAAGATTTTACTGAGTTACAGGTCATTTAAGGAGATCGGTCATTTTAAATAAATGGGTCTCAGCATCTCATCGCATGTATCTTTGTGTATTCAAATTGCCATCGTTAAAATGCTGTTGTGTTTGTTGTCCATAGCTTATGCCTGCCCCCACCATAACCCCACCGCCACCATGGGGCACTCTGTTCACAACGTTGACATCAGCATATCGCTCGCCCACACGACGCCATACATGTAGTCTGCGGTTGTGAGGCCGGTTGGATGTACTGCCAAATTCTCTAAAATGAAGTTGGAGGCGGCTTATGGTAGAGAAATTAACATAAGAACATGCTAATTGCAAGCTCCCTCAACATTTTTGGCTGTGGCTTTGTCTTGTGTGACAAAACTGCACCTTTTAGAGTGGCTTCTTATTGTCCCCAGCACAAGGTGCACCTGTGTAATGATCATGCTGTTTAATCAGCTTCTTGATATGCCACACCTGTCAGGTGGATGTATTATCTTGGCAATGGAGAAATGCGCACTAACAGGGATGTAAACAAATTTTGAGAGAAATAAGCTTTTTTTGAACGTATGTAAAATTCCGGGGATATTTTATTACAGCTCCTAAAACACGGGACCAACACTTTACATGTTGTGTTTACATTTTTGTTCAGCGTGGATAAAAAAAAAAACATTTTTGCATATCCATGTTTAGGAAAGTTGGCTAGCCTAGTAGGTACTGTATATAACCTACTACTGTACCAGTTCTGATAAGGACTCTAATAACCAACATAAAGGGCTCTAATCTAACCCATTTTATTAGGCTCAGTTACACATCAGAGGGCTGCCAGATTGTTAAGTAGTTCCAATAGACTCCAACCTTAATGCTAAATGAGTAAAATAAGTACTTGAGTTTTTTTTTAATGCTGCTGGGTATTAAACAAACAAACACACGTTGCCCGATATGAAAGGCGGCCAGGCACTGCATTTGGCTGCTAATTCCCAGCACTTTAGTGGCGTAGAACAATGAGTCATTTTCCATATCTTAATTAAACTGGCAGAGTCCTTAAAGACAACATCTCACCCCTAATTCAAGCCCCACATTTGCAGGAGAGTTCAATGCTCATTCTTCTTTCTTCCCAACAATAAAGTGAATTAGCTTGGGTTAATCTAGTTCTTTCATAATGACATTAGGACATTTTTCAATTAACCTCTTTCACTGCCTGTTGTAAAGGACTTCATAAATGACTTCCCATCCAGCCAGCGATGAGTGCCAGTGCCCAGGGACATGGGATGCACAGGACCCTGTCTTATCCATGTCTGCATGCCTCCCCTCTACTTTATAACAACATGGATTCACTTGCTGCTTAAGTCCCCTACCGAAATGAGAATACGCCTTGCCAAGTGTCAACAATACAACACTGAGAAGCTTCAGCCAGTTCCTCTCGGTTTGGGCTGGTTGTTGTTTTCAAAGCCGAAAAATAAGAACTAAAGTAGTATTCTTGGGATATTTAGATTTTTTTGAGTGGAAAGATGTAGATAGTGTTAATTTAACCAAATAGTCCTCCGAAAGTCGTATTCAAAATACCATTCCTTCTAGTTCCTCTTTTGGCTGGTACCATTGATATACATTAACAATTCTGTCTTGTTCCATCGCACAAAGCTTTATCAGATCACAGCAAATAAACACGGCAAACATCACCATATCTATAACGAGAGGCGGCAGACTTGTAGACTCAATGTAAATGCAGACTGCTTGTTTTCAGAAGAACACTGGGTCACCACGGAGACCCTGATCGTGGTTGGATTGTAAATGTAGACTGCTTGTTTTCAGAAGAACACTGGGTCACCACGGAGACTCTGATCGTGGTTGGATTGTAAATGTAGACTGCTTGTTTTCAGAAGAACACTGGGTCACCACGGAGACTCTGATCGTGGTTGGATTGTAAATGTAGACTGCTGTTTTCAGAAGAACACTGGGTCACCACGGAGACCCTGATCGTGGTTGGATTGTAAATGTAGACTGCTGTTTTCAGAAGAACACTGGGTCACCACGGAGACTCTGATCGTGGTTGGATTGTAAATGTAGACTGCTGTTTTCAGAAGAACACTGGGTCACCACGGAGACTCTGACCGTGGTTGGATTGTAAATGTAGACTGCTGTTTTCAGAAGAACACTGGGTCACCACGGAGACTCTGATCGTGGTTGGATTGGTGTTTCATTCAGAACAACATAAACCATGTTGGATCCTTTATTTATTGAGATTAACGACAGGAGACAGGGTTTGTTGTGTAGCTCCATACGTTTTATACACCCGGCCGTCTAATCCAGAAAATTGCCGGATGGATGGCTCTTAAAATGAGCATTTACCTCTGAAATGGGTGTCTATGCTTGATGTTGCATGCATCTAGTTTGCATACAAATAAAGAATTACACTTGTCATGAGGCAGGTACAATCAATGACTGGGCCAGCTGTCTTAATCTACTCTCATCAACCCAGGCTGCTCTCTCTCTCTCTCTGTGTGTCTCTTTCTCTAGCTCTATATCTCTCTCTCTCTCTGAGAGGAAGATAAAGTGTTTTTCTGCCACGTTAATAATTACTCATAATCTCTTCCGTCATATCACAAGAGTTTTTACATGCCTCCCCATTTTGAGCGACGATTATCACAATTAAAACTGCCACGTTATACACAACCCATTTCTCATTCCGGAGAAACAGGAAACGCTGGCTCTCGCCCTCCACTACTCGTCCATATGGCACTCTGCTGTAGGAGGAAACATAAGGACGGGCTCAGGAAAATAACATCGCCTCTCATCTTTAATCTGTCATTTACCGCATAGCGTCTTAACTAATGAACCTGATTTGCAGGGCTGCGTTTAAGTGCTGATCATATTGCACGGTGAGAAGTCAGAAGAACGTAACCCAATCAGTCAAGGGTGTTTTGAATGAGTTCTGTTGTGTTTGTTTTGTTCCACCATGGCCCCACTCATGCAAAGAGGCTCATGCTGTGAATATGATTAACAGAGGAATGGCTGTTCGAGGTGCATTTCAATGTAAATTCAGAAAAGTGTCAAAGACGATAAGTGTAATTGACTCCCTTTTTCACAGGGACGTTACAGAGTCTGGGTTAAACGGGAACTATTAAAGCTCAACATGAACTCAGAGCTTGTTTCATGATAAATGTGATAGTGTTATTATTACAAGTGTTCATTGTTATGCCCACGGACGACAAGCCATTTAAATGGGGGGGTGAGGAGGGGTGGTGGGGGTACTGATTATCCTCACACTTGACTATCTTGAGGAGTACATATCATCTCTGTTAAAGAAGGTAACCAAGGTGATGTGCCTCCAGGTGATAATGTCATTATAAAACTGTAAAGCAATTATTCTGTTAGTTCTTGCCTCTGGTTATGAATACATTTCAGCAGGTGCAGTAGATGTAGCAACCTCAAAAAAAAAAACAAAAAAAAAGCAGGCAAAAGAAGATGAATTTAAATGCATATGGGGTAATTGCTCGACATGAACGCATTTCCCCCCCCAAAATATAAATAATACAATACCTTCTGTATGGAGATTGAAAAGGAATTTAAATGGATTTGTGTTTGCCAAGTGAAACAAGAGAAAAACAACCAAGGGGGGGATAGTTGCTGGTTGTACCTTTAACTCTGCTCGTAGAAAATAAAGCTAGGTTACCACGACATGATTTTGGTTGTACCTTTAACTCTGCTCGTAGAAAATAAAGCTAGGTTACCACGACATGATTTTGGTTGTACCTTTAACTCTGCTCGTAGAAAATAAAGCTAGGTTACCACGACATGATTTTGGTTGTACCTTTAACTCTGCTCGTAGAAAATAAAGCTAGGTTACCATGACATGATTTTGGTTGTACCTTTAACTCTGCTCGTAGAAAATAAAGCTAGGTTACCACGACATGATTTTGACAAAGGAGTAAGGGGATGTATCAGGTCGTAATAGTATTGTCATGTCCTCTGTTTTGTCCCAGTGCAACCAGGACGGAATGGATTACACTGTTTTCAAACAAGTCCCTTAAAAAGTCCCCCTTTTGCATTCTTCTTCCGTATCACGTGACAGCTCCTAGTTAGTGCCTTTACTTCCTCTCTGGATGGCGGTATATCCGTGTGGATATGTGTTGTCCTCCGACCTTGGATCAGCCTAGTGTTTGATGTTATCCAGATTAGGGAGGTGAAGTCCATTCAGGCTCTCTGTACAGGATGTATTACTACGAAGCAGCAATGTAATCAGTGATACGTCAAGGCCAATACAAAGCTCACCATAACGGTTTTCTGTCGCAGCACAATTACTCATCAAACTATGTGTATTAATGATCTCTCTGGGGAAAAAAAGTTGGAAAATCAATAATGTGGTAATATTATTAACTGTGGGGTGAAGCTATAGAGGTAAATGGCAGCTAGTCTGATGCTTTGCCTCAATGTTAATATACACTTTAGATTCCAACCCCCTGCACCCTGCCCCATTATTTCATCACCTAGCACTCTCTCCTCTCTCTCTCCTCTCTTTCTCTCTCTCTCTCTCTCTCTCTCTCTCTCTCTCCTCTCTCTCTCTCCTCTCTCCCTCCTCTCTCTCCTCTCTCTCTCTTCTCTCTCCCTCTCTCCTCCTCCCTCCCTCTCTCTCTCCTCTCCTCTCTCTCTCCCTCTCCTTCTCCTTCTCTATCCTCTCTTCTCTCTCTCTCTCTTCTCCTCTCTCCTCTCTCTCCCCTCCTCTCCTCCTCTCCTCTTCCCTCTCTCCTCCTCTCTCACCTCCTCCCTCTCTTCTCTTCCCTCTCTCCTCCTCCCGCTCATTCCTCTCTCCTACTCTCTCTCTCTCCTCTCTCTCTCTCTCTC
>NW_021822809.1:77500-96961 GCF_901001165.1 Salmo trutta | reverse complement strand
TCCCACCATACCTCTGTCATGGACAGGACAGCGGCGTTAGATCAGGACATATTCCCACTGGATCTGCTTATCATTGTGGTCCATTTGAACTGGACTCAGTTGGTTCTGAGGTGGCATCCAGGGTGGCATCCGGGGTGGCATCCGGGGTGACATCCGGGGTGGCAGCAGGTCAGCCACTTACTGCCGGGTGGTATTTTGGGTGAGATGTTGATGTGTGGCTTTTATCTCCCACTGCTGTGAATCCCTTAAAGGAATGAGTGTCTCAAAATCACTGATCCCTGAATAACAAGTACTGGAACCGTAGTGGATATAGACTGTAGTAGCTAGGCTTTGGTTTGACTAGCTAGTTGAACGTATACACACGTCTGTATACAAACAGCATTAAAACAGCATTACACGGTTTAAATTAGGATACAATGGTAAGTACCCAAATCTATATTTACACTGTACCTACCTATATAACTACCCAGTAAATATTAGGGACACTACTGTAATGTGACCTGGAAAAAACAGCATTATCAAAGGTCCATACTGACTGTGCGTTGCCCTGTATCACACACTATCACATTTTAGTCATTTAGCAGACACTCTTATCCAGAGCAACTTACAGTAGTGAATGCATACGTTTAATTTCATGCATTTTTTTTTGTACTGGCCCCCCGTGGGAATCGAACCCACAACCCTGGTGTTGCACACACCATGCTGGCATTGCAAACACCATGCTCTACCAACTGAGCCACAGGGAAGGCTATGAGGTGATGAAACATATCTGACAAGACAACAACGTTCAGTAGGAAAACTTAACGTGAATATTACAGTATTTATAATGAATATACTATGGGTGTGTATTGTCTCACCACAGCATACAGTATAGTGGACATGCAATGTTCTGCGTGACAGAGGACATCGTTCCATGTCTGCCCCACAATGCTTTGCTCTTTGAGTAAGAAAAACTGTTTTACGGTAGTTGTACATTATGCTGCATCATCTACACTACTATTACATCACAACTAACGCTGTGCAGGACAATGGATTTAAAGGGCATGGTGATGTTTAGTCTATAAGGGGAAATAGCTTCTGTCTATAAAGGGTGATATGTTTAGTCTATAAAGGGTGATATATTTAGTCTATAAATGTTGCTATCATATGTCTATAAGGAGCTTTATCGTCTGGTAAACAACCACACATCTCATCACCAGGGTCACCTAGAGGGATTGATATAAAGGCCTGAGGAGACTAGCCCTCTCTTGTAAACAACCACACATCTCATCACCAGGGTCACCTAGAGGGATTGATATAAAGGCCTGAGGAGACTAGCCCTCTCTTGTAAACAACCACACATCTCATCACCAGGGTCACCTAGAGGGATTGATATAAAGGCCTGAGGAGACTAGCCCTCTCTGGTAAACAACCACACATCTCATCACCAGGGTCACCTAGAGGGATTGATATAAAGGCCTGAGGAGACTAGCCCTCTCTGGTAAACAACCACACGTCTCATCACCAGGGTCACCTAGAGGGATTGATATAAAGGCCTGAGGAGACTAGCCCTCTCTTGTAAACAACCACACATCTCATTACCAGGGTCACCTAGAGGTATTGATATAAAGGCCTGAGGAGACTAGCCCTCTCTGGTAAACAACCACACATCTCATCACCAGGGTCACCTAGAGGGATTGATATAAAGGCCTGAGGAGACTAGCCCTCTCTGGTAAACAACCACACGTCTCATCACCAGGGTCACCTAGAGGGATTGATATAAAGGCCTGAGGAGACTAGCCCTCTCTTGTAAACAACCACACGTCTCATCACCAGGGTCACCTAGAGGGATTGATATAAAGGCCTGAGGAGACTAGCCCTCTCTGGTAAACAACCACACCTCTCATCACCAGGGTCACCTAGAGGGATTGATATAAAGGCCTGAGGAGACTAGCCCTCTCTGGTAACAACCACACATCTCATCACCAGGGTCACCTAGAGGATTGATATAAAAGGCCTGAGGAGACTATCCCTCTCTGGTAAACAACCACACGTCTTATCTATCTCTCAGAGAGCTCCTGGAAAGCAGGTCAGAAAATGTCAATTTCTCATCAAGACAAACGTTGTTTGTGTCCATTTTGAACAATTAAGAGAATGCAGAGAGGCGGTGTTGGCGATTGGCAGCTGATTATGTCACCGTGCGCTAGCTGAGATCACACAGGGTAGTCTGATAATGAGGGAAGCTGATAGCCAAAGTGTCAATATGTCAAAGAACAACATCTGAATGTCTGAACAGGAGCCCTGGTGCTTCATTCTTCAGATACCTCTGCCCTGGATGATTCACTGTCTGATAAACATGCACATGGATTACTTTATGCACACACACACACACACACACACACACACACCACACACACACACACACACACACACACACACACACACACACACACACACACACACACACACACACACACACACAGTTAGACACACATACACACACACACACACACACACACACACACACACACACACTCAAACCACCACACACACACACACACACACACACACACACACACCACACACACACACACACACACACACAAACCACCACACACACACACACACACACACACACACACACACACACACACACAGACAGACAGTTAGACACACATAGACACACACACACACACACACACACACACACACACCACACACACACCAGACAGACAGTTAGGCACACACACACACAAACACTCACACCTGCTGTCTGTCGCCGCATGAGTCTTCGACTCACGATTGGATTAGCACAATGAATAAACACAGCAACAAAAGAATGAGGCTGGGTCTGTCTATTATAGTCTATTAAACAATACACCCCCGGTATCTCTGAGCGATAAGGCTTTTATTCAACATATAAACACCTATCATAAGAAATAAAACCAAAACAAATCTGCATCAGATTAGAAATTGATTTTCAGTTGCTTGTCATTCAGGCTTTCGTCCATTGCCTTGAAATGTTTCTGAATTGGCCAAACGACCACTTCTGAATGTGAGGATAATTATTTACCTATTAGCTATTTTCATAAAGCTCAAATGGAGCTGTTTTTATCTCAACATCAAATAATTCCTGGGTAACAATTAAATACATTATTGCGATTGTTTTAAATTAAAATGGTCAAAAATAAATAAAAATAGCTTCTTAGCAAAGAGCATTTTCTCATGCAGTAATTTTGCTAGGACTGTCTGGGAGTCGTCTGAGTGGTGAGGGGAAAGGGGAAATGTGACAATTAGCTGTTATTGGAAGAGAAGTTTGTAACTCTCTTTCTTATTGGTCTATTAACTAATTTACAACACGGTGATGTCACCATGGAAGGATAAAACTCCTTCCCACCAAAACAGGCTGAAATTTCAGGTGATCTTTTCATACACTAAAAGGGCATTATCATCTTTTTCACAATTTCAAAGCATTATTGCAACCTAATGGTGTGGAAATATATATATATATATTTAGATACATATATTTAGATACTGTACATATATATATATATATATATATATATAACACAGGAAATCAGCAGTTTTGACTGCACGGGGCCTTTAATAGATAATCCAGGTTTGATTTATCTACTTATTAATTCACCTACTTGATGTTGCTGGAGAAAAAAAAAGTGAAATCCAAACCATTCCTGGAGTGGAAAAGATACCAACAACATGCTAGTAGGAGCTCTAATGAACTGTGGTTAAGAACGTGTTGAAACGCTATCAGGGCTTTATCTAACTGGAGAGATGCCTGTCTGTAGACACAACTGTGTGACTGGGGCTGGGACTGGGGCTGGGACTGGGACTGGGACTGGGACTGGGGCTGGGGCTGGGGCTGGGACTGGGGCTGGGGCTGGGGCTGGGGCTGGGGCTGGGACTGGGGCTGGGACTGGGGCTGGGGCTGGGGCTGGGACTGGGGCTGGGGCTGGGCGGCTTGTGAACTTCCTGAGTAGAGACTGTGTGCATGATTAGGCGGTGCCCTGCCATGTTTCTCTGACCAAGGCCAGGCGGCTCAGGGAACAAATGGTGTACTCTTACTGCCTGTCTGGTATCACTGTCCCAAATGGCATCCTAATCCCTTTCTAGTGCCCTCCGTTTGACCAAGGCCCATATAGGGAATAGGGTGCCATTTGATATCCATCCTGGGGCAGTGGGAGTCAGGAGACAGTCATTGGACATACATGGAGATTGCCATGGGTACCGACAGTTGGGACTGTAAAAACAAAGATTATGCCATGAACCCGGAATGTGGGGGGAATGGATAGCACCCTTTAAAAAGAGAGAGAGAGAGAAATCAAAGCTGCACCAGTATAGTTAGTGAGACATGAGGCACACTGTTGCCTGGGCAAAGATTGCCAAAGGACTGTCTGAACATTAGCCAGTTGGATTTTTACAACTTTCAGTTCAGCGCCACAGTAACAAATTAACATTATACTATAATATTTTATTAACAATGTTATCGCCTGTGTCACGTAATCCAATGATGTTATGATATTGATGGAACAGTTACTTCAAAGTAAAAAACTACACAAGAGTCATCAAAATTACATTAGTGTCAGCAAATATTTTTTTTTTTAATGTTTTCCCTCTGTAGGGAATATATCCCATTTCCAACAATGAATTCAATAGAAACCATATGCAGCTGACTATTCATTTACATAACGTTAGCACACTAACGCTGTCAATGGTAGAGCTTTTCACCGTTTGAAGCACTTGTATGTAGGGCTTGTATGAAGGGCTTGTATGAAGGGCTTGTATGTAGGGCTTGTATGAAGGGCTTGTATGTAGGGCTTGTATGTAGGGCTTGTATGAAGGGCTTGTATGAAGGGCTTGTATGTAGGGCTTGTATGTAGGGCTTGTATGTAGGGCTTGTATGAAGGGCTTCTGACTTGGTATGTATAAAAAAAAATGCGTTTTTATTATTGTCAAGTCATGGTTATATGAATATAGATTGATCAAGATACTGCCATTTTTTTGGGGGGCTTCTTTGCAATGTGATTGTTAGCTCTAAAAAAAAAACAACAGATAAACATCTATTTTCTGCGGAGTAGAATAGATAGTTGTATCTACGCAACAAAAGGCGGAAGCAGCAGCAGCTCTGCCAATGACTACTTTCCTCAGGGAACCGGCTGTGATTTACTGCATGCCTGCGTGATATTGAGAGGAAGGCTTCTGTGATGTATAGGAATACAAGAAGCGGCGTTCAAACCAGTGCTCTCTACAACAGGAGACTAAAGTTTACATCAATATTATCTTCCAGTACCTGGTAGTGTTCGGTGGGAATGGGTGGGTGAATCACCGTCTCTGCAGAAATAATTGTGCTAGTAATAATGACGCCGGGGTAGCCTCAGCTCCCTGCTAACCTCGCTCGTCTTTGGAATGCATATGGCTCTGCACTTTGACCCTGTGACTTGATTTGAGAGTGCAGCATTGCGTTTTACATGAGCTAACCCATGACTCCTGCTGCAGGCCTGGATTACAAGCTGGTATTGATTGAGGATGTATGCATATTTAATGATCACATAAAAAAATGATGCCCTAAGACAGCCATTAGGGTTCAGTCATGTTGCTGTGATTGGGTGAAGCGCAATATGAGGAATCGTTTGATATCTAACTCTCAGTGTGCTACAGATGTGGCATCTTAATTTGATCCCTTTTTTTTTGTTCGTGCATCTGTTGTGGTTTTTGGGGCGGCAGGCTGCCGAGTGGTTAGCGCTTTTGGCCGGTAACTGAAAGGTTGCTGGATCAAATCCCCGAGCTGACAAGATAAAAATATTTTCTGCTCCCTGAACAAGTGTCACGATTGTCTTCAGTGAAAGAGGACCAAAGCGCAGCGGAAGTGTGGATACTCATATTTTTAATGTTCAAAAAAGGAGTAGAGCATCCACTTGAAACAAACAAAACAACAAACAATACTCACAACAGCAACAGTGTGGCAGGCTCAAACAAACGCAGTGCACACAACAATTCCCCACAACCCCAAAAGGCAAAGTAGGCCACTTATGTGTGACTCCCAATCAGCCACAACCCTCTACAGCTGTGCCTGATTGGAAGTCACACGGCCAAAATTAATGAAACAACACAAACACACAGACTCTTCTGCCACGTCCTGACCCAACTACACCCTCTACTGGTCAGGACGTGACAACAAGGCAGTTAGCCCACTGTTCTCCAGCAGGCCGTCATTGTAAATAAGAATTTGTTCTTAACTGATTTGCCTAGTTAAATTAAAAAAAATCTAATTTAGATATAGACATGGTCTATATAGCCTATTGTAGTGGGGCACTTTCAGATTTGTGATAGGCAGTGAGCAACAGTATTATTTACAGCTTGTTTTTTAGCATTGGGTAGCTAGTTAAAACTTAATTTCAACGATACAAGACAGAAACAGCCACTAGTTCTCTTGTTTGCCTCCTGCATATTTACCCTGTTAGAGTGCGGAGGTGTGGACATCACTTCTCCTTCAGACACACAGGTGACTGACCTCCAATAGCCTATTGTTGCTCTTTGCTCACTGGGTAATTGGTGGAATGATATGATTCATTAGTCCAATCAATTCTGCAATCGTTCTGAAAATCAGTTGGCCTCCTGATTTATTACAATAGATTACTTGCCAAACCGGTTTTGACAGGGAAACATCACCTGTATGTTCTATACATTTTGTAGTGGGATAAATATACTGTATGTTCAACACGTTTTACAGTAGGGTAAAATATACTGTATGTTCTACACGTTTTACAGTAGGTTAAAATATATACTGTAGGTTCTACAAGTTTACAGTAGGGTAAATATACTATATATTCTACACATTTTACAGTAGGATAAAATATACGGTATGTTCTACTAGTTTTGCAGTAGGGTAAATTCTACTGTAGGTTCTACACGTTTTACAGTAGGGTAAAATATACTGTTGGTTCTACACATTATACAGTAAGGTATAATATACTGTAGGTTCTACACGTTTTACAGTAGGGTAAAATATACTGTAGGTTCTACACGTTTTACAGTAGGGTAAAATATACTGTAGGTTCTACACGTTTTACAGTAGGGTAAAATATACTGTAGGTTCTACACGTTTTACAGTAGGGTAAAATATACAGTATGTTCAACACGTTTTGCAGTTTTTTTCTGATGCTCCATATCATTCATCTATGAGTTACTGTCTTAGTCTAGGTGAATAACATCACCTGCATTCATTGTTCACACTTACCCAAGTCAACTCAATACAGAGACATGAATTCAGATAGACTTAACATGCACACGCTGTAATGGCTTCACCTCTGGTCTGAGGAACCGGCACTACAAGCCTGCTATGAATACAGCGACACCTGAGCTGTGCTCCGTCGACCTCCCAGAGACTCAGAGCCAAGCAGGCTTAGTGCTATCTCCTCAGCTCACTGAATAACTAACTCCTGACGGCTTCTACCTCAGACATGGATGGGCTGCGTCCCAAATTACAACCTGGATCCTACGTAGTGCACTAGATTTGACTAGAGCTCTATGGACCCTATGGGTGCTCTGGTCAAACGTAGTGCGTTGTATACGGAATAGGATGCTATTTGGGGTTGCAACGACGGCGGTGGATGGTGACGGATCAGAGAGGACATTTAGGGAAGTTACAGGCTACGTTACAGACCTTGATTCAGTGAATTTAATGTGTAAGAGATCATAAGTCATAAAGCTGGAGAAGATTTTTAAAAAAAAGAGAAGCTTAAAGAGCCAGAAAAAAAAAGAGGAATCAAGATGTACTAAAGCTGAATATAAATGGTAAAGTGACAATGAATCACAATAGAGAGATTAACCTTTAATACTGGTTGTAACCAGAGACCATGCAGTAGTGGCTTACTGTAAAATAATCTGGTCAGAGCACATCAATTCAGCCCCTGTAATACCAGACCTATACTGTTCTTTTTCCTACAGTGGGTTACTATACAGATACTGAATAACTGCTCACACAAATCACATATTCATGTCCAGTTTGAATGAAGGAGGAGAAGGAGGAGGAGAAGGAGGAGGAGAAGGAGAAGGAGGAGAAGGATCATTTTTCCATCAGCCCTGTGATTGGAACTTCCAGTGGCTGGCCCGGCTCTCTAACCTTTAAGTGAACATTTTGTGGTCAGACGTCCTCTGTGTCTCCCAGTGACAAAGCCAGCAGACTGAAGACATACTTTACCGGACGGCATCACACTGTGGGGACTTTGTAGTAAAAGACAGATGGTGACTTTAGAGTGTGGTGCTCTTGTGATGATGTGCAAGTACAAGTTTGTGCTGATTCTGCTGTAAAACACCCTGACATCACAGCTCATCTGACTACTACACCTGTGTTGTGATCAGTCATGTGGAAGCATGTAGAAGGACATTAAAGACATGCTGTACTTGGGGGTGATTCTTACAGAATACGCCTACGCAAACACACACACACACAGGGACAGTTCACAGTCAGAAAACACACGTGGTTTCACCCAGTACAGGAAGACCTTCAGAAAAAGATGAAACACGTGAGACATATTGTAGAAGCTGTGATGAAGCAGCTGAGACTAAGTGTCTAATGCTGTTTCTTTCACCATTGTGGTGTGTCCTTCAGGTACGGTAGAAATACAGGTAAATACAGTTCTTTTAACAGTATTCTAGTTGGTAGAGCATGGTGTTTGTAACACCAGGATAGTGGGTCTGAGTCCCTGGGCCACCCAAACATGTCAAATGTATTCATGTAGGACTGTCAGTCGCTTTGGATTAAAGCGTCCTGCCAAAATGGCAGATATTATCATTATTTTATGACGTGTCCAGTGGCAGAAGGACCTTGTTTACATACAGTTCCATCTTACTCTGTCAGTCTGTCAATCAGCATTGTATTAATTAATAGGGAAGATCTGATCACGTCTGGACTGACCAGTAATATAGAAGATCTGATCACGTCTGGACTGACCAGTAATATAGAAGATCTGATCACATCTGGACTGACCAGTAATATAGAAGATCTGATCACGTCTGGACTGACAAGTAATATAGAAGATCTGATCACGTCTGGACTGGCCAGTAATATAGAAGATCTGATCACATCTGGACTGACCAGTAATATAGAAGATCTGATCACATCTGGACTGACCAGTAATATAGAAGATCTGATCACGTCTGGACTGGCCAGTAATATAGAAGATCTGATCACATCTGGACTGACCAGTAATATAGAAGATCGGATTACATCTGGACTGACCAGTAATATAGAAGATCTGATCACGTCTGGACTGACCAGCAATATAGAAGATCTGATCACATCTGGACTGACCAGTAATATAGAAGATCTGATCATATCTGGACTGACCAGTAATACAGAAGGTCTGATCATATCTGGACTGACCAGTAATATAGAAGATCTGATCACATCTGGACTGGCCAGTAATACAGAAGATCGGATCACGTCTGGACTGACCAGTAACTCCAGCAATGGCTGGGATGAAAGAAACCACACCATATTCTCCACAGGGAATCAGAGAGAAAAAAGACAGGTACCTGTAACCTTCTGTGTAGGGGTCAGTGGACCAGGTTGAGGTCAGAGCCATAGTGAAAGAGAACCTACCTGTAACCTTCTGTGTAGGGGTCAGTGGACCAGGTTGAGGTCAGAGCCATAGTGAAAGAGAACCTACCTGTAACCTTCTGTGTAGGGGTCAGTGGACCAGGTTGAGGTCAGAGCCATAGTGAAAGAGAACCTACCTGTAACCTTCTGTGTAGGGGTCAGTGGGCCAGGTTGAGGTCAGAGCCATTGTGAAAGAGAAGTGGCCCCACAACATAACAACAGTGGCTACCTCCCAAAATGGCACCCTATTCCCTACATAGTGCACTGCTTTTAACCAGAGCCCTATGGGCCCAGGTGAAACGTAGTGCACTAAATAGTGAATTGAGTGCCGTTCGGGACGCATGTTGACTCCACACTAAGTGACTAGAAGAACAGAGGGAAAGCCACCCCCCCCCCCTAAAAAACCTTCACTGTGAATCAATCTTGCCCCACAGAAAGCATGTTTCTTTGTGTGACAAAAGGACTGCATTAAACTGCCATGGTCTGTCTGTAACAGGACATATTCCCCTTCACTCTGTGTGATAATGTATCACACATATGGTCATACCCAACAGCTTTATCAGACTGGAAGCTTCTAGCCTCCATCATAGCTCAATACCAAGGGAGAATCCTCCATAACATCTACAGAACAGAACACACTCCTTACTTTGGCCTGAATTCATGTATGGCGTAGCGGGAAAAAATCTCCAAAATGATGTATCCAAGCTCTTCTGGCCACATCTAAGATATTATATAGTATGCTGTCACCACCTCGACATACTACAACACATTTACTCGGCAGGCTAGATTTATGACAAACCCCAGATTGGCTATGAGTCCAACAGGCTGTCACAGTTGAATTAGATCTTGACCAATAGAGAGATGGGTGGACAGCTTTCCAAGTTCCTTCCGCCTGCCAAGGTTCCTTCACACACCCTCCCAATATTTCCACTTTAATTGTGCCACTCGAGAAATGTATGTGCCTGTGAATATGGCACGAATCTTAAAGCTTTATTGCGAGAGTCATTAGCGGGCTACATTTAAGCAACATCTGTGTGCTATAGAACTAATTAAAGTAGCAGAAACGTCAGCTGTAAATCCACAGGAAGATGGTGGTTTTCAACCGCCACTGCTGAGCTAGCTGGTAACTGTCAGCCTGTTCAGGCAATCTGCTAGTCAATGTATAACGCAAACACAGAACACAATGTCCAAGCCATCACAGACCCATAGAGGAGACTAATGATGCTATTAGCTAACGTTGTTGTACCAATTTCATACAGCTTGTTTAGTGACGCTGTCGTTCTGGTTGTCATTCTGTTAGGTTCGCATCACAGATCAAAAGCCTCAGAAATAGACAGGCTTTAGAGGAACTTAGCACTGCTTATTTCAGGACACCAGTTGAATTCACACAGACAGACACGTACATACTAGTGTGCCACACACACACATGCAGGACTTCACTAAGTCAGGCTGTATTATACAGGACTACACTAAGAGGCTGTATTATACAGGACTACACTAAGTCAGGCTGTATTATACAGGACTACACTAAGAGGCTGTATTATACAGGACTACACTAAGAGGCTGTATTATACAGGACTACACTAAGAGGCTGTATTATACAGGACTACATTAAGAGGCTGTATTATACAGGACTACACTAAGTCAGGCTGTATTATGCAGGACTACACTAAGAGGCTGTATTATACAGGACTACACTAAGAGGCTGTATTATACAGCACTTCACTAAGAGGCTGTATTATACAGGACTACACTAAGAGGCTGTATTATACAGGACTACACTAAGAGGCTGTATTATACAGGACTACACTAAGTCAGGTTGTATTATACAGGACTACACTAAGAGGCTGTATTATACAGGACTACACTAAGTCAGGCTGTATTATACAGGACTTCACTAAGAGGCTGTATTATACAGGACTACACTAAGAGGCTGTGTTATACAGGACTTCACTAAGAGGCTGTATTATACAGGACTTCACTAAGAGGCTGTATTATACAGGACTACACTAAGTCAGGCTGTATTATACAGGACTTCACTAAGAGGCTGTATTATACAGCACTTCACTAAGAGGCTGTATTATACAGGACTACACTAAGAGGCTGTATTATACAGCACTACACTAAGAGGCTGTATTATACAGGACTACACTAAGTCAGGCTGTATTATACAGGACTACACTAAGTCAGGCTGTATTATACAGGACTACACTAAGAGGCTGTATTATACAGGACTACACTAAGAGGCTGTATTATACAGGACTACACTAAGTCAGGCTGTATTATACAGGACTACACTAAGTCAGGCTGTATTATACAGGACTACACTAAGTCAGGCTGTATTATACAGGTACACTAAGAGGCTGTATTATACAGGACTACACTCAGAGTCTGTATTATACAGGACTTCACTAAGAGACTGTATTATACAGGACTTCACTAAGTCAGGCTGTATTATACAGGACTACACTAAGAGGCTGTATTATACAGGACTACACTAAGAGGCTGTATCATACAGGACTACACTAAGAGGCTGTATTATACAGGACTACACTAAGTCAGGCTGTATTATACAGGACTTCACTAAGAGGCTGTATTATACAGGACTACACTAAGAGGCTTTATTATACAGGACTACACTAAGAGGCTGTATTATACAGGACTACACTAAGAGGCTGTATTATACAGGACTACACTAAGTCAGGCTGTATTATACAGGACTACACTAAGTCAGGCTGTATTATACAGAACTACACTAAGAGGCTGTATTATACAGGACTACACTAAGAGGCTGTATTATACAGGACTACACTAAGTCAGGCTGTATTATGCAGGACTACACTAAGTCAGGCTGTATTATACAGTACTACACCAAGTCAGGCTGTATTATACAGGACTACACTAAGAGGCTGTATTATACAGGACTTCACTAAGAGGCTGTATTATACAGGACTACACTAAGAGGCTGCATTATACAGGACTTCACTAAGTCAGGCTGTATTATGCAGGACTACACTAAGAGGCTGTATTATACAGGACTTCACTAAGAGGCTCTATTATACAGGACTACACTAAGAGGCTGTATTATACAGTACTACACCAAGTCAGGCTGTATTATACAGGACTACACTAAGAGGCTGTATTATACAGGACTTCACTAAGAGGCTGTATTATACAGGACTTCACTAAGAGGCTGTATTATACAGGACTACACTAAGAGGCTGTATTATACAGGACTACACTAAGAGGCTGTATTATACAGGACTACACTAAGTCAGGCTGTATTATACAGGACTACACTAAGTCAGGCTGTATTATACAGGACTTCACTAAGAGGCTGTATTATACAGGACTACACTAAGAGGCTGTATTATACAGGACTACACTAAGAGGCTGTATTATACAGGACTACACTAAGAGGCTGTATTATACAGGACTTTACTAAGTCTGGGACAATACAGATAAATGCTGCCTTTGTTTTGTTGTTTGTGTGTGTGTATCTCCTCTTTTTGTCATCAATGTGTTTTACCCAGCACCTTCAAGTCACTGGATGTTCCTACTACTGTTCCTTCCAACAAACAGACAATTAGACACCCAGGAAATAACAACTTTTCAGGTATTCATTGGTTTGGTGTTGTTGTTGAAAAATGCCGACCATTATTAAACCTATTGAATTGGAGATCCATTCAATGAATCCCCAAGTCGATTCCTTCCCAAGCACACTCAGAGAGGATAAGAGCCTCGGCGGTCACTTGAATGACCTGTCTTACCCTGCAGTAATTGTTTAGCCAGTGACGTTTAGAAAACCCCAAACAGAAAGGCGGTCCGTAGACAATGGGGACAGGAGGGAAGAGGATGGAGATGGTGAGGAGGGTGGTCTCCTCAAGTCCTGGTGATTAGGCTGTTTGTCTACTACTCAGCTCCATTAGGAGGCTGGCACGTCTCACTCATTTGCTGGGAGCCGGGCGCTCTTCGCCAGGCCTTGCCGGGTTGTAGCCGCTACGTACAGGGACAGAGGTGATTTAGGGAAAAATCTCTCCAATCTGCTGCATTAAACATTCGGCCGGTATGGATCCGCCAAGTATTGAGAATCAATAGTCACATGACAAGGAGAGGGTCAGAGGTCACGTGAATTAAGCAGTTTAATCACTTCTGCTACACTGTCTTCCTCCCCTCCTCTCCTCTTCTCCTCTATCCCTCCTCTCCCCCTCCTCTCCTCCTCTTCTCTTCCTCCCCTCCTCTCCTCCTCTTCTCTTCCTCCTCTCCTCTTCTCTTCCTCCTCTCCACCTCCTCTATCCCTCCTCTCCCCCTCCTCTCCACCTCCTCTCTCCCTCCTCTCCCACTCCTCTCTCCCTCCACCTCCTCTCCCCCTCCTCTCTTCCTCCTCTCCACCTCCTCTCTCCCTCCACCTCCTCTCTCCATCCTCTCCCCCTCCTCTCCACCTCCTCTCCTTCTCCTCTCCCACTCCTCTCTCCCTCCACCTCCTCTCCCCCTCCTCTCTTCCTCCTCTCCACCTCCTCTCTCCCTCCACCTCCTCTCTCCATCCTCTCCACCTCCTCTCCCTCCACCTCCTCTCCCCTCCTCTCTCCCTTCTCTCCACCCTCCTCTCCCTACACCTCCTCTCTCCCTCCTCTCCTCCCCCTCCTCTCCCTCCACCTCCTCTCCCCCTCCACCTCCTCTCCCCTCATCTCTCCCTCCTCTCTCCCTCCTCTCCACCACTACTCCCCCTCCTCTCTCCCTTCACCTCCTCTATCCATCATCTCCTCCTCCTCTCTCCCTCCACCTCCTCTCCCTCCTCTCCCCCTCATCTATCCCTCCACCTCCTCTCCCCCTCCTCTCCCACCTCCTCTCTCCCTCCACCTCCTCGCTCCCTCCTCTCTCCATCTCATCCAACTCCTCTACCCCTCCTCTCTCCCTCGACCTCTCCACCTCCTCTACCCCTCCTCTCTCCCTCGACCTCTCCACCTCCTCTCCACCTCATCTCCTCCTCCTCTCTCCCTCCACAACCTCTCTCCCTCCTCTCTCCCTCGACCTCTCCACCTCCTCTCCACCTCCTCCGCCTCCTTTCTCCCTCCACAACCTCTACCCCTCCTCTCTCCCTCGACCTCTCCACCTCCTCTCCACCTCATCTCCGCCTCCTCTCTCCCTCCACAACCTCTCTCCCTCCTCTCTCCCTCGACCTCTCCACCTCCTCTCCACCTCATCTCCGCCTCCTCTCTCCCTCCACAACCTCTCTCCCTCCTCTCTCCCTCGACCTCTCCACCTCCTCTCCACCTCATCTCCGCCTCCTCTCTCCCTCCACAACCTCTCTCCCTCCTCTCTCCCTCGACCTCTCCTCCTCCTCTCCTCCTCCTCTCTACCTCCTCTCCTACCCTATCCTTTCAACATTCTGTTTAGGCTCACTTGGCCTCTCCTAATCAGAAATATTGATATTATGTGATTGAGGACTGGATGTTCGTTCCTGAAATAACTATATGTTGAAACTCAAAGACCATTTAGTTCAATCCAAAACAACCAAAACAACCCATTAGTACACCTGTCTGTGTTTTGGTCCAGGATTATCAGCCCATTGAGCTCAGGAGATTTTAGAAGCCAAAAGTTGCCATCCCCCGGGCAACAAACTATAAAAAATAAAAATTATTATAGTAAACTAAGAGGGATTTATTTCCCTGTTCTTTTTTTTTTAAATTCCCAACGGGTCATGTATGGTTGTGATTAGCTAAAACAAAACAAACACACACAAAAAAAAAAGAATTATATGTAAATAACTTGATTTGTTATTATTTGTTATTTTTTTAAAGAGGTTGTTAGGGGTCAAATAACATTGTGAGCTCATGCTTACACTAGGACTACAGCTTCAGGGTGAGGGGGTTCATGCCAGAGAAAACACATGTAATTACCTCAGGTGTTTTGTTACGAGTTTGCAAACAGTACGGTTCAAAACAAAATAAAAAAATAATGTTGAAAATGGAATGGAATCTGCTCTGTGTAGTGCAAGAAGAGCAGGCAGTGACCATAATGACTTGCTCTGGCATAAATTCATTCTCAATGAAAAGAGCCTTACAAAATAAATCCCATCCATTTCTAATCCAGATTGTCAGGGGGAGTTTATAATCCAGATTGTCAGGGTTTATCAACTGTTGAGAACAAGCGTTAAGGCTTAGCTATATTACTTCTATTACAGCTCAGCTTGCTTCATATATTCACTCAATACACATTTATATGGCTTGAGTAGTCAACGGTGATTTGACCTTTCTCAGTGGGGGGGCTTTTCGAAAATTAATATTATAGATCAACTCAGTAACGTTCAGTCCTGACGTCAGTGTATTTCCTTTTGACTCTACACAGCAAATCGTGGCCCATTGAAGTTGGATCTGTTCAGAGGATGATTCAAGTAGGAGAAACAAATCCTTTTGTGTTTTAGAAAATGGTAAATGCCACATATTGGCTGTTAATGTTAACGTCTGACACCAGACACATCAACATCTTCCCAGTGGAACTAATCCCACCCCATTGAAACGTTCTGATGGACTTATGGACCCCTGGGCCAAGACATATAGAACAACACATGAACGATCGTCTTAAAGTATTATTTTAAGATAATACTAAAAATCGAGCGTACTGTATCTAACTAAAATCATCAGTAGTTTGCGGTGGTGTGCCTGTCGGTCCGTCCACGAACACAGAGACAGACACGTTGATTCTAGTATTCAATGCCGTAAACACATTGCTGAAAACGTTTAAAAGGAAATATGTCAGTAACTTGCCTTCATCAATCAAACAGCATGTCAAAGCAAAGAGTTCATTTCAATGTTCACCTCAGTGCTCTGCTGGGCGTCCAGTCCTTCAGTCCTTATTTTCCTTCGCAATCTGCCACCACAGTGTATGGATCTTGGTCTGAGCCAGGCAGGGGCGACCCGGGGTGGACAGAACACAGACTCTCCCGTCTGTCTGGGGTTGCAGGGGCTGGTGCCACTGGGTCCCAGACCAGGAAGGATCCAGGAGGGATCTCGATATCAGTCAGCACAGGCGAGTGAGGCCTGGGCTGGGTCGCTCGTTACCTGTCCAGGGCAGTCTGCGGCTGCCACCCAGCACCATATAACCCTGGTCTGCTCCATATAACCCTGGTCTGCTCCATATAACCCTGGTCTGCACCACATAACCCTGGTCTGCTCAATATAACCCTGGTCTGCTCCATATAACCCTGGTCTGCACCATATAACCCTGGTCTGCTCCATATAACCCTGGTCTGCTCCATATAACCCTGGTCTGCTCCATATAACCCTGGTCTGCACCATATAACCCTGGTCTGCTCCATATAACCCTGGTCTGCACCATATAACCCTGGTCTGCACCATATAACCCTGGTCTGCACCATATAACCCTGGTCTGCACCATATAACCCTGGTCTGCACCATATAACCCTGGTCTGCTCCATATAACCCTGGTCTGCTCCATATAACCCTGGTCTGCACCATATAACCCTGGTCTGCTCCATATAACCCTGGTCTGCTCCATATAACCCTGGTCTGCACCATATAACCCTGGTCTGCTCCATATAACCCTAGTCTGCTCCATATAACCCTGGTCTCCTCCATATAACCCTGGTCTGCTCCATATAACCCTGGTCTGCACCATATAACCCTGGTCTGCACCACATAACCCAACTCCATATAACCCTGGTCTGCTCCATATAACCCTGGTCTGCTCCATATAACCCTGGTCTGCACCATATAACCCAGCACCATATAACCCTGGTCTGCACCATATAACCCTGGTCTGCTCCATATAACCCTGGTCTGCACCATATAACCCTGGTCTGCTCCATATAACCCTGGTCTGCTCCATATAACCCTGGTCTGCTCCATATAACCCTGGTCTGCTCCATATAACCCTGGTCAGCACCATATAACCCTGGTCTGCTCCATATAACCCTGGTCTGCACCATGAAACCCTGGTCTGCACCATATAACCCTGGTCTGCACCATATAACCCTGGTCTGCACCATATAACCCTGGTCTGCTCCATATAACCCTGGTCTGCACCATATAACCCTGGTCTGCTCCATATAACCCTGGTCTGCACCATATAACCCTGGTCTGCTTCATATAACCCTGGTCTGCACCATAAAACCCTGGTCTGCACCATAAAACACTGGTCTGCACCATATAACTCTGGTCTGCACCATATAACCCTGGTCTGCTCCATATAACCCTGGTCTGCACCATAAAACCCTGGTCTGCACCATAAAACCCTGGTCTGCACCATATAACCCTGGTCTGCACCATATAACCCTGGTCTGCACCATAAAACCCTGGTCTGCACCATATAACCCTGGTCTGCACCATATAACCCTGGTCTGCTCCATATAACCCTGGTCTGCACCATAAAACCCTGGTCTGCACCATAAAACCCTGGTCTGCACCATATAACCCTGGTCTGCACCATATAACCCTGGTCTGCTCCATATAACCCTGGTCTGCACCATATAACCCTGGTCTGCTCCATATAACCCAGCACCACATAACCCAACTCCATATAACCCAGCACCCTATAACTCAGCACCACATAACCCAGCACCCTATAACTCAGCACCACATAACCCAGCACCCAATAACCCAGTACCATATAACCCAGCACCACATAACCCAGCACCCAATAACCCAGTACCATGTAACCCAGCACCATAAAACCCAGCTCCCAATAACCCAGCACCATATAACCCAGCAACATATAACCCAGCACCATATAACCCAGTACCATATAACCCAGTACCTTATAACCCTGTACCTTATAACCCAGCACCATATAACCCAGCACCATATAACCCAGTACCATATAACCCTGTACCTTATAACCCAGTACCATATAACCCAGCACCATATAACCCAGTATCTTATAACCCAGTACCATATAACCCAGCACCTTATAACCCTGTACCATATAACCCAGCACCATATAACCCAGCACCACATAACCCAGTACCTTATAACCCTGTACCTTATAACCCAGCACCATATAACCCAGCACCATATAACCCAGTACCATATAACCCTGTACCTTATAACCCAGTACCATATAACCCAGCACCATATAACCCAGTATCTTATAACCCTGTACCATATAACCCAGCACCACATAACCCCCCACACTAATCCACAGGCATTGACCCACAGGCTGCTTCTCTGCATATCGTCAGTCTTCTCAAATTGCTGTTTACTCTGAAATAAACACTTTTCAGAGAAGCAAAAACATTTAAACATAACATGACCCTCATGAAAATACAAGCAATGGTTAACTGTAACATTTTGAGTGTTGTGAAAATATAATATTTGCGTTGCTGTTTGCAATGATTCCTCTATTTGAATAAGGCACTTTGTTAACATTACACTTCTCCTATTGTAGTTACACAGTGATGGTTGTACCAAGCTCTATGTACCCCACCTCTAAATACCCTATCTCTAAATACCCTATCTCTAAATACCCTATCTCTAAATACCCCACCTCTAAATACCCCACCTCTAAATACCCCACCTCTAAATACCCTATCTCTAAATACCCCACCTCTAAATACCCTATCTCTAAATACCCCACCTCTAAATACCCCACCTCTAAATACCCTATCTCTAAATACCCTATCTCTAAATACCCCACCTCTAAATACCCCACCTCTAAATACCCCACCTCTAAATACCCCAACTCTAAATACCCCACCTCTAAATACCCCAACTCTAAATACCCCAACTCTAAATACCCCAACTCTAAATACCCCAACTCTAAATACCCCAACTCTAAATACCCCACCTCTAAATACCCCACCTCTAAATACCCCAACTCTAAATACCCCAACTCTAAATACCCCA
>NW_021822809.1:0-72500 GCF_901001165.1 Salmo trutta | reverse complement strand
TGGGTATTAACAGAGTCTGAGTAGATCAGAGGAGGTTCTGGGTATTAAACAGAGTCTGAGTAGATCAGAGGAGGTTCTGGGTATTAAACAGAGTCTGAGTAGATCAGAGGAGGTTCTGGGTATTAAACAGAGTCTGAGTAGATCAGAGGAGGTTCTGGGTATTAAACAGAGTCTGAGTAGATCAGAGGAGGTTCTGGGTATTAAACAGAGTCTGAGTAGATCAGAGGAGGTTCTGGGTATTAAACAGAGTCTGAGTAGATCAGAGGAGGTTCTGGGTATTAAACAGAGTCTGAGTAGATCAGAGGAGGTTCTGGGTATTAAACAGAGTCTGAGTAGATCAGAGGAGGTTCTGGGTATTAAACAGAGTCTGAGTAGATCAGAGGAGGTTCTGGGTATTAAACAGAGTCTGAGTAGATCAGAGGAGGTTCTGGGTATTAAACAGAGTCTGAGTAGATCAGAGGAGGTTCTGGGTATTAAACAGAGTCTGAGTAGAACAGAGGAGGTTCTGGGTATTAAACAGAGTCTGAGTAGATCAGAGGAGGTTCTGGGTATTAAACAGAGTCTGAGTAGAACAGAGGAGGTTCTGGGTATTAAACAGAGTCTGAGTAGATCAGAGGAGGTTCTGGGTATTAAACAGAGTCTGAGTAGATCAGAGGGGGATCTGGGTTTAATATTAAACAGAGTCTGAGTAGATCAGAGGAGGTTCTGGGTATTAAACAGAGTCTGAGTAGATTAGAGGAGGTTCTGGGTATTAAACAGAGTCTGAGTAGATCAGAGGAGGATCTGGGTTTAATATTAAACAGAGTCTGAGTAGATCAGAGGAGGTTCTGGGTATTAAACAGAGTCTGAGTAGATCAGAGGAGGTTCTGGGTTTAATATTAAACAGAGTCTGAGTAGAACAGAGGAGGTTCTGGGTATTAAACAGAGTCTGAGTAGATTAGAGGAGGTTCTGAGTATTAAACAGTCTGAGTAGATCAGAGGAGGTTCTGGGTATTAAACAGAGTCTGAGTAGATCAGAGGAGGTTCTGGGTATTAAACAGAGTCTGAGTAGATCAGAGGAGGTTCTGGGTTTAATATTAAACAGACAGTCTGAGTAGATCAGAGGAGGTTCTGGGTATTAAACAGAGTCTGAGTAGATCAGAGGAGGTTCTGGGTATTAAACAGAGTCTGAGTAGATCAGAGGAGGTTCTGGGTATTAAACAGAGTCTGAGTAGATCAGAGGAGGTTCTGGGTATTAAACAGAGTCTGAGTAGATCAGAGGAGGTTCTGGGTATTAAACAGAGTCTGAGTAGATCAGAGGAGGTTCTGGGTATTAAACAGAGTCTGAGTAGATCAGAGGAGGTTCTGGGTATTAAACAGAGTCTGAGTAGATCAGAGGAGGTTCTGGGTATTAAACAGAGTCTGAGTAGAACAGAGGAGGTTCTGGGTATTAAACAGAGTCTGAGTAGATCAGAGGAGGTTCTGGGTATTAAACAGAGTCTGAGTAGAACAGAGGAGGTTCTGGGTATTAAACAGAGTCTGAGTAGATCAGAGGAGGTTCTGGGTATTAAACAGAGTCTGAGTAGATCAGAGGGGGATCTGGGTTTAATATTAAACAGAGTCTGAGTAGATCAGAGGAGGTTCTGGGTATTAAACAGAGTCTGAGTAGATTAGAGGAGGTTCTGGGTATTAAACAGAGTCTGAGTAGATCAGAGGAGGATCTGGGTTTAATATTAAACAGAGTCTGAGTAGATCAGAGGAGGTTCTGGGTATTAAACAGAGTCTGAGTAGATCAGAGGAGGTTCTGGGTTTAATATTAAACAGAGTCTGAGTAGAACAGAGGAGGTTCTGGGTATTAAACAGAGTCTGAGTAGATCAGAGGAGGTTCTGGGTATTAAACAGAGTCTGAGTAGAACAGAGGAGGTTCTGGGTATTAAACAGAGTACGAGTAGATCAGAGGAGGTTCTGGGTTTTTATTATTTTCTTCATTATTATGGGTTATCACTTTTGTGTTATTTCTCTTTTTTCTTTGTCTCTACATTGTTGGGAAGCATTTCACTTTTTTTTGTCTCCAACTGTTGTTTACCAGGCCTATGACAAATAACAATGTATTTGATTTAACAGGGGAGTACAGAGGATTACTCCACATACAGGAACCCATCACAATAACACATCTATGAACACTGGGAAGCATCTTGTAGTTATCAGAAGACAAGTGATTTAGCTGTTTTAAGGTAAGACCACTGTATTTTATGTAAGTCGTGTACCTGTTTGAAAATAAAGTTCCTTTTCATGTCTTACATCACACTTTGATGAACTTTATCTCTTTTTATTTGAATATGATGTGTGTACATGTGGTTATAAAAACGTGTTTGACATTCCTGTAATGCGTTGTTTGGTTTCACCAAACCCATTTCTATCTGGTTGTTTAATTGACACGGACGTACATGTTTCTCCAGTGTGACTATTCCTTTTTTACACCATATGTTTATGTAGTATTTATGTCTTTGATTGTGTTTAAAAAATGACAAAATATTTATATACTCTATGTCTTATGTTTTCAGAAATTTACAAAAGCCAGATTTCCTAAGATTTCCAGAGTGCCTCATTAGAACAGACGAGGTCCCCTCTGCTGCAGCTCTCTGACCCTCCCCTAACCCTCCAACCCGCTTAGCTCCAGCTCCTCCCCCACCCCTAACCCTCCAACCTGCTTAGCCCCCCCCCCCAAAGGAACCTTTACAATCTGCTTCCATAGACATTGGAAATAGAGCACATTGAGACTGAGGAGAGAAACAGAGAAGCATTAAACTGACAGTGTAGCCTGTTGCATTCAGTCTGATAGAACATGTAGAAAAACAAAAGCAAGGCGGGCCAGTGAAACGGCCCCTCAGGAAAGGTTCTGTTTTTGGCTCTCCCCCGTTTTGTATTTCCTGTTCATATTGTGCTGCCACCATGTAGGCCTGTTGTATTCCATTCATGTTGCTGTATTTTATTGTTCGGTATTGCTGGTCGTGCAGCTGTAATATTTACTCCTGTGGCATTAGTAGTACCTGAATGGGACATGAAGTACTACAGTGATATTACTAGTACCTGAATGGGACATGAATTTATAGTGATATTAGTAGTACCTGAATGGGACATGAAGTACTACAGTGATATTACTAGTACCTGAATGGGACATGAATTTATAGTGATATTACTAGTACATGAATGGGACATGAATTTATAGTGATATTACTAGTAAATGAATGGGACATGAAGTACTACAGTGATATTACTAGTACCTGAATGGGACATGAAGTACTACAGTGATATTACTAGTACATGAATGGGACATGAAGTACTACAGTTATATTACTAGCACATGAATGGGACATGAAGTACTACAGTGATATTACTAGTACATGAATGGGACATGAAGTACTACAGTGACATTACTAGTACATGAATGGGACATGAAGTACTACAGTGATATTACTAGCACATGAATGGGACATGAAGTACTACAGTTATATTACTAGCACATGAATGGGACATGAATTTATAGTGATATTACTAGTACCTGAATGGGACATGAAGTACTACAGTGATATTACTAGTAAATGAATGGGACATGAAGTACTACAGTTATATTACTAGTACATGAATGGGACATGAATTTATAGTGATATTACTAGTAAATGAATGGGACATGAAGTACTACAGTTATATTACTAGCACATGAATGGGACATGAAGTACTACAGTGATATTACTAGTACATGAATGGGACATGAAGTACTACAGTGATATTACTAGCACATGAATGGGACATGAATTTATAGTGATATTACTAGTACCTGAATGGGACATGAAGTACTACAGTGATATTACTAGCACATGAATGGGACATTAATTTATAGTGATATTACTAGCACATGAATGGGACATGAAGTACTACAGTGACATTACTAGTACCTGAATGGAACATGAAGTACTACAGTGACATTACTAGCACATGAATGGAACATGAAGTACTACAGTGATATTACTAGCACATGAATGGGACATGAAGTACTACAGTGATATTACTAGCACATGAATGGGACATGAAGTACTAGAGTATTTCAAAATAGTAGGGCCACGGAAGTTAGTAGTTTATTTTTCTGTATTTCCACAAGCAGACACATCATCTCAGTTAAACAGTTAAAAGGGGCAAATGTATATTCTAAACATGAACATTTAACATATCCATTGTGATTTTAGCCAAGTAGTCATTCTTAAACACATTACACAATACAAGGTGACTCTTGTCTTGCTAGCAAGAGAACGCAACGTCTTGTAAATGGGAGTAGTTTTAGGCGAGTAGTTTCAATGTATTTTCTATATTGACTCAAGTATCTTATGAGCAACAGAGAAATAATTGAGTTGTGAGACTTCTAAGTATCATACATCACAGACTGCCATCCATGACAATTGAAACATTATCCAGTTGAATTTCCAATATCAGGCCTGGTTCTCAAGACTCAACTGATTTACAAAACCGACAGGCAAGGTACTCTCTCTTCCGCCGTTCACATTCACACCTCCAAATTCAATTATTGTTATTAATAATCACGACTTTGGCAGGAGAGCTTTACGGAGACAGAGGAACACACTTGCTGTGAAATCTAATTTAGCCGACGCACAAATCCATCACTTTACACCGTCGCCATTACAAAGGAGAAGATATAAAACTTCCAAACATCACCGATTTGTCTCTATGATGGCAGAAATGAAGGGGGGGGCGAAAAAGACAGAGGGACAGCGACAGAGAGAGACAGACAAAGAGAGCGAGAACAAGAGATAGAGAGAGAAAAATGAGTGAGAGAGAGAGAGAGAGAAAGACGGCGAGGGAGAGGGAGAGGGTGAGAAGCATGAAGGTGCATTCAAATCGATGGTGGAATCCCTCGGATTGAGACTTGAGGCTGAATATTTTCTCCAACTTTGCATTTTCACTCTTCTTCGTAAGCGGCAGCCCCACATGGGACTAAGCTTGTTTTTACTCCCGGGCTCATCAATACCTAAATCCTGGTGAACAAGTGACATGGAGAAGCTTTAATCAATATTTCCCCCTGTGCTTTTCTCTCTCCTTCTGGTCAAATGGTTCAGCACTACACTGACAGGCCTGACACTCGGGTACATGATGCAAAAACTTTATCAAGGGCCATGGGTGGTGGAAAAACACAACCCACAGGGTTATTACCGGTCAGTTTACGACCAACAGTGAGGAGGAATCTAGATCCTTTGTGTTTGAGAGAATGGAAGGGAAACGTCTGTGGAGGTTTGGATGACTATCTGAACCATGTTGAGCACCACGGTGGTCAACACAGAGACACACATCTGTGGATGGCTGACAAGGCCATGGTTATCTGTGGATGGCTGGCAAGGCCATGGTTATCTGTGGATGGCTGGCAAGGCCATGGTTATCTGTGGATGGCTGGCAAGGCCATGGTTATCTGTGGATGACTGGCAAAGCCATGGTTATCTGTGGATGACTGGCAAGGCCATGGTTATCTGTGGATGACAGGCAAGGCCATGGTTACCTGTGGATGACTGGTAAGGCCATGGTTATCTGTGGATGACAGGCAAGGCCATGCTTATCTGTGGATGACTGGCAAGGCCATGGTTATCTGTGGATGACTGGCAAGGCCATGGTTATCTGTGGATGGCTGACAAGGCCATGGTTATCTGTGGATGACAAGCAAGGCCATGGTTATCTCTGGATGGCTGGCAAGGCCATGGTTATCTGTGGATGGCTGGCAAGGCATGGTTATCTGTGGATGACAGGAAAGGCCATGTTTATCGGTGGATGGCTGGCAAGGCCATGGTTATCTGTGGGTGGCTGGCAAGGCCATGGTTATCTGTGGGTGGCTGGCAAGGCCATGGTTATCTGTGGATGGCTGGCAAGGCCATGGTTATCTGTGGATGACAGGAAAGGCCATGGTTGTCTGTGGATGACTGGCAAGGCCATGGTTATCTGTGGATGGCTGGCAAGGCCATGGTTATCTGTGGATGACTGGCAAGGCCATGGTTATCTGTGGATGACAGGCAAGGCCATGGTTACCTGTGGATGACTGGTAAGGCCATGGTTATCTGTGGATGACAGGCAAGGCCATGGTTATCTGTGGATGACTGGCAATGCCATGGTTATCTGTGGATGACTGGCAAGGCCATGGTTATCTGTGGATGACAGGCAAGGCCATGGTTATCTGTGGATGACTGGCAAGGCCATGGTTATCTGTGGATGACTGGCAAGGCCATGGTTATCTGTGGATGACAGGCAAGGCCATGGTTATCTGTGGATGGCTGGCAAGGCCATGGTTATCTGTGGATGACTGGCAAGGCCATGGTTATCTGTGGATGCTGGCAAGGCCATGGTTATCTGGTGTTGACGTATAAGGCCATGGTTATCTGTGGATGACTTACAAGGCCATGGTCATCTGTGGATGGCTGGCAAAGCATGGTTATCTGTTGATGGCTGGCAAAGCCATGGTTATCTGTAAATAACTGGCAAGGCCCTAGTTATCTGTGGATGGCTGGCAAGGCCATGCTTATCTGTGGATGACTGGCAAGGCCATGGTTATCTGTGGAAGACCAGCAAAGCCATGGTTATCTGTGGATGGCTGGCAAGGCCATGGTTATCTGTGGATGGCTGGCAAGGCCATGGTTATCTGTGGATGGCTGGCAAGGCCATGGTTATCTGTAAATAACTGGCAAGGCCATGGGTATCTGTGGATGGTTGACAAGGCAATGGTTATCAGTAAATAACTGGCAAGGCCATGGTTATCTGTGGATGACCGGCAAGGCCATGGTTATCTGTTGATGACTTACAAGGCCATGGTTATCTGTGGATGGCTGACAAGGCCATGGTTATCTGTTGATGACTTACAAGGCCATGGTTATCTGTGGATGAATTACAAGGCCATGGTTATCTGTTGATGGCTGGCAAGGCCATGGTTATCTGTGGATGACCGGCAAGGCCATGTTATCTCTGAATGGCTGGCAAGGCCATGGTTATCTGTTGTTGACGTATAAGGCCATGGTTATCTGTGGATGACTTACAAGGCCATGCTTACCTGTGGGTGGCTGGCAAGGCATTGTTATCTGTGGATGGTTAGCAAGGCCATGGTTATCTGTGGATGGCTGGCAAGGCCATGGTTATCTGTGGATGACTGGCAAGGCCATGGTTATCTGTGGATGACAGGCAAGGCCATGGTTATCTGTGGATGGCTGACAAGGCCATGGTTGTCTGTGGATGGCTGACAAGGCCATGGTTATCTGTTGATGACTTACAAGGCCATGGTTATCTGTGGATGGCTGACAAGGCCATGGTTATCTGTTGATGACTTACAAGGCCATGGTTATCTGTGGATGAATTACAATGCCATGGTTATCTGTGGATGGCTGGCAAGGCCATGGTTATCTGTGGATGACCGGCAAGGCCATGGTTATCTGTGGATGGCTGGCAAGGCCATGGTTATCTGTGGATGACTGGCAAGGTCATGGTTATCTGTGGATGACAGGCAAGGCCATGGTTATCTGTGGATGGCTGGCAAGGCCATGGTTATCTGTGGATGAATGGCAAGGCCATGGTTAACCCTGGATGGCTGGCAAGGCCATGGTTATCTGTGGATGGCTGGCAAGGCCATGGTTATCTGTGGATGACTGGCAAGGCCATGGTTATCTGTGGATGGCTAGCAAGGCCATGGTTATTTGTGGATGACTTACAAGGCTATGGTTATCTGTGGATGGCTGGCAAGGCCATGGTTATGTGTGGATGACTGGCAAGGCCATGGTTATCTCTGGATGACTGGCAAGGCCATGGTTGTCTGTGGATGGCTGGCAAGGCCATGCTTATCTGTGGATGGCTGGCAAGGCCATGGTTATCTGTAAATAACTGACAAGGCCATGGTTATCTGTGGATGGCTGGCAAGGCCATGGTTAATAGTAAATAACTGTCAAGGCAATGGTTATCTGTGGATGGCTGGCAAGGCCATGGTTATCTGTGGATGACTGGCAAGGCCATGGTTATCTGTGGATGACTGGCAAGGCCATGGTTATCTGTGGATGGCTGGCAAGGCCATGGTTATCAGTAAATAACTGGCAAGGCAATGGCTATCTGTGGATGGCTGGCAAGGCCATGGTTATCTGTGGATGACTGGCAAGGCCATGGTTATCTGTGGATGACTGGCAAGGCCATGGTTATCTGTGGATGACTGGCAAGGCCATGGTTATCTGTGGATGGCTGGCAAGGCCATGGTTATCTGTGGATGGCTGGCAAGGCCATGGTTATCTGTGGATGGCTGGCAAGCCATGGTTATCTGTGGATGACAGGCAAGTATATGGTTATCTGTGGATGACTGGCAAAGCCATGGTTATCTGTGGATGACCGGCAAGGCAAAACAGGTTGGTTGGAATCTCTGATTGAGACACTGATCATCATCATTCACATTCTATGTGATCAGTAAGCTGTAGAGACAATGTTATACAGAGACAGAACCAGACAGTCACATGTTTTATATTGGCCTCTGAAGAATCTGCTCTTATCCAATCACAACCAACATAGAACACGCATCATCAACATCCACATACAGGTAAGCTGCACAGTGGTGGAGACTAGTAACCACAGTCACTTATACTGGCTGGAGGGCCCTTCTACTGCGTTACTAGGTAACTAAATGCACTGTTACAAACAGCCCTATGTTGTGTGACCGAGTCAATCACAGCAGAGTTGTAGAAGTTCATATCCTGGCTTCTCATTATAACACACGTAGTGCTTTTCAAGAGAAGAGAGGGAAAAACATGTTTATTTAAACAGGGAAGTGTCTCAACTCAATTAAAAATTAAAATCTCTTTTTTTCACACAGTGGATGAACTATTAACACAAGTTGATTAATATAGGTCATAACACAAAGAGAAGTAGCTTATTAATTAAATAATAAGGGCAATTTCATTACTATCAGGTCCGTCCAGTCAAATAATAACTTTCTAGATGAGAGAAAAGGTGAAGCAACTTGGACGGTTCGTGTGTTTCTATGCTAATGCTGTTTATGACGATAGATTAGTTGTTGGGATGTAAAAAGACAGGTTAGCTTAATCTTAAGACTTCTTCATCGGGCAACAGTAGAAAGGTAATCAGTTTATTGAAAAAAAGCCTGAATAGTCTTTAACATTGTGACATAAACCATATTACCAAACAGCATAATCCAGGGTTTAAGTAGAATAGGGTCATCACAGAAATTAACTTTTTGTTCATTAATTTGTATGGATTAGTAGAAGGGCAAAAAGACAGCCAATCTGTTCTACTTTTCTCGCTCCTCTTGAAAATCATTTTAAAAGTGTGCATAAATTGTGTCTGTTGGGTGACTTTGGGGTTAATCAGGCCAATGTGGCTCTTTAATTGCTTTCTATTCAGAGTAAATTCATTAGATAATGTTCTCTTCCAAATGCATGAATCAATTTAACTGAGGAAAACCACATTAGGAGGTTTGGTTTCAGCGCTAGGCTACACGCTGCATGGCTATCGTGTTAGCAGCAGGCTATGGCTGTTCCTTCCTCAAGGCTTTGGTTTCAGCGCTAGGCTAAGCGCTGTATGGCTGTCGTGTTAGCAGCAGGCTATGGCTGTTCCTTCCTCAAGGCTTTGGTTTCAGCGCTAGGCTAAGCGCTGTATGGCTGTCGTGTTAGCAGCATGCTATGGCTGTTCCTTCCTCAAGGCTTTGGTTTCAGCGCTAGGCTACGCGCTGCATGGCTGTCGTGTTAGCAACATGCTATGGCTGTTCCTTCTTCTATGCTTTGGTTTCAGCGCTAGGCTACGCGCTGCATGGCTGTCAAACTCACTGTGTTACAGTAGGCCTCCCCCTGATTACTTAAGTAGGGATTTATTTTAAATGTATTTCTTCTCCCCCTTATTAACGTCTCTTCACCCCAGACTAAATGCTGAATAGATTGGCTAGGCTTGGAGGTTGAAACACCCTCTCCTCCGTCAAATCCACACGCTAAACCGCTCTCTTTCTCTCTTGACGTGTGATGTTTGTCATTATGGTCTTGAAGTCATAAAACTGTCACTAATAACAGTGAAATAGTGGTAAATGATATTACCGTGGCACAAGCGTCATACATACAGACATCATCTCTTTAGTACTATGGTATAATAGTAATAGTAACTAGGGCTTCCGAGTGGCGCAGCGGGACTAAGGCACTGCATCTCAGTGCTAGAGGCGTCACTACAGACCCTGGTTCCATTCCAGGCTGTATCACAGCGGGACTAAGGCACTGCATCTCAGTGCTAGAGGCGTCACTACAGACCCTGGTTCCATTCCAGGCTGTATCACAGCGGACTAAGGCACTGCAGCTCAGTGGTAGAGGTGTCACTACAGACCCTGGTTTCATTCCAGGCTGTATCACAGCGGTCTAAGGCACTGCATCTCAGTGCTAGAGGCGTCACTACAGACCCTGATTTGATCCTGTATCACAACCGGAAGTGATCGGGAGTCCCATAGGGCGGCGCACAATTGGCCCAGCGTCGTCCGGGTTAGGTGAGGGTTTGGCCAGGGTAGGCCATCATTGTAAGAAGTAAGAATTTGTTCTTAATTGACTTGCCTAGTTAAATAAAGGTTAAATAAATAAATACAAATAAATAATGATGGCAGTTTTTTAAAAACAACATTTTTTCCTCTGATTTATTAGAAAACATGTCATGCAGTTTCCACACCACTGAATAGTCTATAGCCCCTCCTTTATCACTACTGAATAGTCTATAGCCCCTCTATCACTACTGAATAGTCTATAGCCCCTCCTTTATCACTACTGAATAGTCTATAGCCCCTCCTCTATCACTACTGAATAGTCTATAGCCCCTCCTTTATCACTACTGAATAGTCTATAGCCCCTCCTCTATCACTACTGAATAGTCTATAGCCCCTCCTCTATCACTACTGAATAGTCTATAGCCCCTCCTTTATCACTACTGAATAGTCTATAGCCCCTCCTTTATCACTACTGAATTGTCTATAGCCCCTCCTCTATCACTACTGAATAGTCTATAGCCAATCCTTTATCACTACTGAATAGTCTATAGCCCCTCTATCACTACTGAATAGTCTATAGCCTCTCCTCTATCACTACTGAATAGTCTATAGCCCCTCCTCTATCACTACTGAATAGTCTATAGCCCCTCCTTTATCACTACTGAATAGTCTATAGCCCCTCCTCTATCACTACTGAATAGGCTATAGCCCCTCCTTTATCACTACTGAATAGTCTATAGCCCCTCTATCACTACTGAATAGTCTATAGCCCCTCCTCTATCACTACTGAATAGTCTATAGCCCCTCCATCACTACTGAATAGTCTATAGCCCCTCCTCTATCACTACTGAATAGTCTATAGCCCCTCCTTTATCACTACTGAATAGCCTATAGCCCCTCCTCTATCACTACTGAATAGACTATAACCCCTCCTCTATCACTACTGAATAGTCTATAGCCCCTCCTCTATCACTACTTAATAGTCTATAGCCCCTCCTCTATCACTACTGAATAGTCTATAGCCCCTCCTCTATCACTACTGAATAGTCTATAGCCCCTCCTCTATCACTACTGAATAGTCTATAGCCCCTATATCACTACTGAATAGTCTATAGCCCCTCCTTTATCACTACTGAATAGTCTATAGCCCCTCCTCTATCACTACTGAATAGTCTATAGCCCCTCCTCTATGACTACTGAATAGTCTATAGCCCCTCCTTTATCACTACTGAATAGTCTATAGCCCCTCCTTTATCACTACTGAATAGTCTATAGCCCCTCTATCACTACTGAATAGTCTATAGTCCCTCCTCTATCACTACTGAATAGTCTATAGCCCCTCCTTTATCACTACTGAATAGTCTATAGCCCCTCCTTTATCACTACTGAATTGTCTATAGCCCCTCTATCACTACTGAATAGCCTATAGCCCCTCCTCTATCACTACTGAATAGTCTATAGCCCCTCCTTTATCACTACTGAATAGTCCATAGCCCCTCCTCTATCACTACTGAATAGTCTATAGCCCCTCCTCTATCACTACTGAATAGTCTATAGCCCCTCCTCTATCACTACTGAATAGACTATAGCCCCTCCTCTATCACTACTGAATAGTCTATAGCCCCTCCTCTATCACTACTGAATAGTCTATAGCCCCTCCTCTATCACTACTGAATGGTCTATAGCCCCTCCTTTATCACTACTGAATAGACTATAGCCCCTCCTCTATCACTACTGAATAGACTATAGCCCCTCCTTTATCACTACTGAATAGTCTATAGCCCCTCCTCTATCACTACTGAATAGACTATAGCCCCTCCTCTATCACTACTGAATAGTCTATAGCCCCTCCTTTATTACTACTGAATAGTCTATAGCCCCTCCTCTATCACCACTGAATAGTCTATAGCCCCTCTATCACTACTGAATAGTCTATAGCCCCTCCTCTATCACTACTGAATAGACTATAGCCCCTCCTCTATCACTACTGAATAGTCTATAGCCCCTCCTCTATCACTACTGAATAGTCTATAGCCCCTCCTTTATCACTACTGAATAGTCTATAGCCCCTCCTCTATCACTACTGAATAGTCTATAGCCCCTCCTTTATCACTACTGAATAGTCTATAGCCCCTCCTCTATCACTACTGAATAGTCTATAGCCCCTCTATCACTACTGAATAGTCTATAGCCCCTCCTCTATCACTACTGAATAGTCTATAGCCCCTCCTCTATCACTACTGAATAGACTATAGCCCCTCCTCTATCACTACTGAATAGTCTATAGCCCCTCCTCTATCACTACTGAATAGTCTATAGCCCCTCCTCCATCACTACTGAATAGTCTATAGCCCCTCCTTTATCACTACTGAATAGTCTATAGCCCCTCCTCTATCACTACTGAATAGTCTATAGCCCCTCCTCTATCACTACTGAATAGTCTATAGCCCCTCCTTTATCACTACTGAATAGTCTATAGCCCCTCCTCTATCACTACTGAATAGTCTATAGCCCCTCCTCTATCACTACTGAATAGTCTATAGCCCCTCCTCTATCACTAATGAATAGTCTATAGCCCCTCCTCTATCACTACTGAATAGTCTATAGCCCCTCCTCTATCACTACTGAATAGTCTATAGCCCCTCCTCTATCACTACTGAATAGTCTATAGCCCCTCCTCTATCACTACTGAATAGACTATAGCCCCTCCTCTATCACTACTGAATAGACTATAGCCCCTCCTTTATCACTACTGAATAGTCTATAGCCCCTCCTCTATCACTACTGAATAGTCTATAGCCCCTCCTTTATCACTACTGAATGGTCTATAGCCCCTCCTTTATCACTACTGAATAGTCTATAGCCCCTCCCTCCCTCCCCCTGAGCAGGCATGTGAAGCCCCACAGTCTCTCCAAGCCCCATGAAGAGGAGCCACATAATCAAGGTAATTTCTATGAACTTTGAGGAATATTTAGCAAATCCAGCACAGGGATATGTTTGATTGATATCCACCCATGTGACCTATAAGGGTTTTTGATCTGTTTGATTGACATCTACCCAAGTGACTGATTAGGGCTTTGTCAGAAGGAGAAAACACCCCGAGGTGATGTTTAATAATGTTTCATTGATAATCACTCTGCTTGTCACCATCCTAAGAAGACAACTTTAGAAGACCAACCAGACAGAAGGGAAGGGTTAAGAGACGAGAGGGGAGAGAGTGGTGGAGAGACGAGACAAGCCCTCTTCATATCTTAATAAATGAGTCTTTACCATAGGCCATGGATGAGGGATGTGCCGTGAGGGCAGGCGATGGAACTGTATCAATGACAGAGCTGTCACAGGGACAGGGGAAAGGAAAAGTGGCAAGCTTTCATTTCTCTCCCCGCCCTGTTTGGCTGGTTGCAGAGGAACGAGAGAGGGGCTCTTCAGGGATTAATCTCCTTATCAACACTCAGCCTTAGCCTCAGGGCAGCCACAGTGTTCAGATTAACACTCAGGGAATCAGTATTCAGATTAACACACAGGGAATCAGGCAGCCACAGCGTTCAGATTAACACACAGGGAATCAGGCAGCCAGAGTATTCAGATTAACACTCAGGGAATCAGGCAGCCACAGCATTCAGATTAACACACAGGGAATCAGGCAGCCAGAGTATTCAGATTAACACACAGGGAATCAGGCAGCCACAGTATTCAGATTAACACACAGGGAATCAGGCAGCCACAACGTTCAGATTCACACACAAGGAATCAGGCAGCCACAGTATTCAGATTAACACACAGGGAATCAGTATTCAGATTAACACTCAGGGAATCAGGCAGCCACAGCGTTCAGATTAACACTCAGGGATTCAGGCAGCCACAGTATTCAGATTAACACACAGGGAATCAGGCAGCCACAGTATTCAGATTAACACACAGGGAATCAGGCAGCCACAGTATTCAGATTAACACACAGGGAATCAGGCAGCCACAGTATTCAGATTAACACTCAGGGAATCAGGCAGCCACAGTATTCAGATTCACACACAGGGAATCAGGCAGCCACAGTATTCAGATTAACACACAGAGAATCAGGCAGCCACAGTATTCAGATTAACACACAGAGAATCAGGCAGCCACAGTATTCAGATTAACACACAGAGAATCAGGCAGCCACAGTATTCAGATTAACACACAGAGAATCAGGCAGCCACAGTATTCAGATTAACACTCACGGAATCAGGCAGCCACAGTATTCAGATTCACACACAGGGAATCAGGCAGCCACAGTATTCAGATTAACACACAGGGAATCAGGCAGCCACAACTCCTTAAAAGTGCAAGGCACTGTGATGCCAACTCCGGATGCTGTTTTTAAAATGAGGAATGGATGCACAATTAGAGAGAGAGAGAGAGGAAACGTGAGGGAGAGAGAGAGAGAGAGAGAGAGAGAGAGGAAACGTGAGAGAGAGAGAGAGAGAGAGAGAGAGAGAGAGAGAGGAAACGTGAGAGAGAGAGCGTGAGAGAGGAAAAAGACCAATGGTGTTGGGAGGCTGTGAAACTGGGAGTGGTGTGAGTAGTATAGAGAAATAAAAACAGGAAGTCTTGACACCAGGCTTGACCGGTCCTTAGCCTCATGATCACCAGTTAACCTCCATGTTTAGAGGGCATTAGGGTCATTCTCTGGTGGTGTGCTGGATCATGAATACAGTAGCCCATAGCCCTGGTAGAAGCTGCAGCAGCAAATCACATGCTTGTTCTAGTCATTGTATGTAAGTCATGTCCCCGTTTTGACATGCAACCAGCCGCTATAAATAGATGGGTTGAATTCTATGTGTTCCCTCAGATTAGGCTACTGCACAGTCAGTGATGTATGGGTAGGTCATATGAAGATGTCTCTTTATACATGTCACAGGTCTGTTACAGTGACAGTGCCTTTGGTCAGTTGATCCTCAGCTTTGACCTCAATGCAAACAAAACGACAGCCCCAACAGTGTCAAGATTCAAGATGTCAATCTTGTATTATATCTTCTACTGTGAATGCATGACAGAGAGAGATAGAGGGAGAGAGAGAGAAGAGAGAGAGACAGCGGATCTCCCTGATCCCTGGTCAATGATCCCTGGTCCCTGTTCCCTGTTCCCTGTTCCCTGTTCCCTGGTCCCTGTTCTCTGTTCCCTGTTCCCTGATCCCTGGTCCATGTTCCCTGATCCCTGGTCCATGTTCCCTGGTCCCTGGTCCCTGGTCCCTGGTCCCTGGTCCCTGGTCCCTGGTCCCTGGTCCCTGGTCCCTGGTCCCTGGTCCCTGGTCCCTGGTCCCTGGTCCCTGGTCCCTGGTCCCTGGTCCCTGGTCCCTGGTCCCTGGTCCCTGGTCCCTGGTCCCTGGTCCTGGTCCCTGGTCCCTGGTCCCTGGTCCCTGTTCCCTGTTCCCTGGTCCCTGGTCCCTGGTCCCTGGTCCCTGGTCCCTGGTCCCTGGTCCCTGTTCCCTGGTCCCTGGTCCCTGGTCCCTCCAATGTGTCAGGCAGTAATACTACAGGGATCTGGATACTCTGGGTTTGTTTGGTGGTGAATGTTAATGTACATGACCTCACACCTCTAAACAGGGACGCCGCATGCATTTAAGGCAGGTCATTTGAGAAGGCAAGTGGGGATGTGGGCTACGGTTATTGACAGCTCTGGATGTCTGGGCCTCTCCTGCTTAGCTGACATCCCATCTTGACTTCAGACATGATCAATTATTCTTAAAGGGCTTTGATAGTTTGGATAGTTAGGAATTAAGACAAGCCATCAGCCATGACACAGTCAGAGTTGACTGGGTGGATGGGTACATGTGTTTCTGACAGGACTAAGATGATAACGCTAATAAAGGCTAAATATTTCACACTTACCTTGGGATTCAACTCTGCCGTTCGACAGTCTCTTATCTAGAGAGTAGGAGCTGACTGTCACTTAAAACTACAGAGATTATTAACAAGGTCTGCTTCTTCATCTCTGTTGTCTGAAATCCAAGGGTTTGGGATTTAGTATTATTAATCTACTGCTACTTACTGTCAAATACACTGCATTCGGAAAGTATTCAGACTTTTTCCAAATGTTGTTACGTTACAGCCTTATTCTAAAATGGATTAAAAAAAAAAAGTTCCTCATCAATCTACACACATAATGAAAAAGCAAAAAAAATGTTTTGGGGAAATTTTTGCAAATGTATTACAAATAAAAAACAGAAATAACTTATTGACATCCTGTAACTATTCTGACCCTTCGCTATGAGACTTGAAATTGAGCTCAGGTGCATCCTGTTTCCATTGATCATTCTTGAGATGTTTCTACAACTTCATTGTAGTCCACCTGTGGTAAATTCAATTGATTGGACATGATTTGGAAAGGCACACACCTGTCTATATAAGCTCCCATAGTTGACAGTGCATGTCAGAGCAAAAACCAAGCCATGAGGTCGAAGGAATTGTCTGTAGAGCTCCGAGACAGGATTGTGTCGAGGCACAGATCTGGGGTCCAACACATTTCTGCATCATTGAAAGTACCCTATAAGATAGTGGCTTCCATCATTCTTAAATGGAAGAAGTTTGGAACCACCAAGACTCTTCCTAGAGATGGCCGCCCGGCCAAACTGATCAATTGGGGGAGAACGGCCTTGGTCAGGGAGGTGACCAAGAACCCGATGGTCACTCTGACAGAGCTCCAGAGTTCCTCTGTGGAGATAGGAGAACATTCCAGAAGGACAACCATCTCCGCAGCCCTCCACCAATCAGGCCTTTATGGTAGAGTGGCCAGACGGAAGCCACTCCTCAGTAAAAGGCACATGACAGCCTGCTTGGAGTTTGCCAAAAGGCACCTAAAGGTGTCTCAGACCATGAGAAACAAGATTCTCTGGTCTGACGAAACCAAGATTGAACTCTTTGGCCTGAATGCCAAACGTCACATCTGGAGGAAACCTTGCACCATCCCTACGGTGAAGCATGGTGGTTGCAGCATGCTGTGGGGATGTTTTTCAGCGGCAGAGACTGGGAGACTAGTCAGGATCAAGGGAAAGATGATAGGAGCAAAGTACAGAGAGATCCTTGATGAAAACCTGCTCCAGAGCGCTCAGGACCTCATACTGGGGCGAAAGTTCACCTTCCAACAGAACAATGACCCTAAGCACACAGCCAAGACAACGCAAGAGTGGCTTTGGGACAAGTCTCTGAATGTCCTTGAGTGGCCCAGCCAGATCCCGGACTTCAACCCGATCGAACATCTCTGGAGAGTCCCTGAAAATAGCTGTGTAGCGACGCTCCTCATCCAACCTGACAGAGCTTGAGAGGATCTGCAGAGAATAATGGGAGAAACTGACCAAATACAGATATGCCAAGCTTGTAGCATCATACCCAAGAAGACTCAAGTCTGTATTCGAAGCCTAATGTGCTTTAACAAAGTACTAATTAATTATGTAAATGTGATATTTCAGTTTAGAATTTTTGTACATTTGCAAACATTTCTAGAAACCTGTTTTTGCTTTGTCATTATGGGTTATTGTGTGTAGATTGATGACTGGAGAAAAAAAACAATTTAATTCATTTTAGAACAATTCTGTAATGTTACAAAATGTGGAAAAAGTAAGGGGTCTGAATACTTTCCGAATGCACTGTATGTAATTTTCATATTAGATACACTGTAGGAAGATTGATGGTTTTCATATAGACTACATACACTGTAGGTAGAGTGGTGATCTCCCATATAGACTAGATACACTGTAGGTAGAGTGGTGATCTTCCATATAGAATAGATACACTGTAGGTAGAGTGGTGATCTTCCATATAGACTAGATACACTGTAGGCAGATTGATGGTTTTCATATAGACTAGATACACTGTAGGTAGAGTGGTGATCTTCCATATAGAATAGATACACTGTAGGTAGAGTGGTGATCTTCCATATAGACTAGATACACTGTAGGTAGAGTGGTGATCTTCCATATAGACTAGATACACTGTAGGTAGAGTGGTGATCTTCCATATAGACTAGATACGCTGTAGGTAGAGTGGTGATCTTCCATATAGACTAGATACACTGTAGGTAGAGTGGTGATCTTCCATATAGACTAGATACACTGTAGGTAGAGTGGTGACCTTCCATATAGACTAGATACACTGTAGGTAGAGTGGTGATCTTCCATATAGACTAGATACACTGTAGGTAGAGTGGTGATCTTCCATATAGACTAGATACACTGTAGGTAGAGTGGTGACCTTCCATATAGACTAGATACACTGTAGGTAGACTGGTGATCTTCCATATAGACTAGATACACTGTAGGTAGAGTGGTGATTTTCCATATAGACTAGATACACTGTAGGTAGAGTGGTGATCTTCCATATAGACTAGATACACTGTAGGTAGAGTGGTGACCTTCCATATAGACTAGATACACTGTAGGTAGAGTGGTGACCTTCCATATAGACTAGATACACTGTAGGTAGAGTGGTGATCTTCCATATAGACTAGATACACTGTAGGTAGAGTGGTGATCTTCCATATAGACTAGATACACTGTAGGTAGAGTGGTGATCTTCCATATAGACTAGATACACTGTAGGTAGAGTGGTGATCTTCCATATAGACTAGATACACTGTAGGTAGAGTGGTGATCTTCCATATAGACTAGATACACTGTAGGTAGAGTGGTGATCTTCCATATAGACTAGATACACTGTAGGTAGTGTGGTGATCTTCCATATAGAATAGATACACTGTAGGTAGAGTGGTGATCTTCCATATAGACTAGATACACTGTAGGTAGAGTGGTGATCTTCCATATAGACTAGATACACTGCTGTAGGTAGAGTGGTGATCTTCCATATAGACTAGATACACTGTAGGTAGAGTGGTGATCTTCCGTATAGACTAGATACACTGTAGGTAGAGTGGTGATCTTCCATATAGACTAGATACACTGTAGGTAGAGTGGTGATCTTCCATATAGACTAGATACACTGTAGGTAGAGTGGTGATCTTCCATATAGACTAGATACACTGTAGGTAGAGTGGTGATCTTCCATATAGAATAGATACACTGTAGGTAGAGTGGTGATCTTCCATATAGACTAGATACACTGTAGGTAGAGTGGTGATCTTCCATATAGAATAGATACACTGTAGGTAGAGTGGTGATCTTCCATATAGACTAGATACACTGTAGGTAGAGTGGTGATCTCCCATATAGACTAGATACACTGCAGGTAGAGTGGTGATCAAGTCAAGATGGTGAACACAGCCATGATCCTTCAGTTGATTCATTAGTGATTGGCTCAAACCACTACATTAGGGGGTCTGTACATTAGGGGGTTAGGACCTGGCAGGGCTGTGGAGCAACAGCGTAAATGGTTTAAATGGTTTAAATAAGGAAGCGGTCAGTCCTTAACCTGCCATGGTAACTGTGGGAGCACCCTGTTCATGCCGTAGTCATGTTGTTGTTCATCAGGGATGTGTTTCCCCTGGGATGTGGCTATTCTGCTGGATGACCATCAATCTGGCTCCTAATTGATGTTTGTCCACCTGAAGAGCTTCAGTAAAGCGTTGATATTGACTCAAATGGGCGTTGAGAGAAAAATGATCGATCTTCGTTCTTCTGCTTTACGTCACACGTTAATGACAGCGCGACTCCGTAGTTTAAATTACTACTGATAAGTAATCACTATTCTGAAACTATTTACAGAAGTATCAGTCAAATCTATTTTCCGCTTCTCTCTCTCTCATTGCCTTTCCTTTGAAGAGGTCATGTTGTCAGTCCCTGACTACAGGACATACATTGGTTCCATTTCATTGATATCTGCTGTAGATCACAGAAGGTGGAATCCCTCCATCCTTCCATCCTTCCATCCCTCCATCCCTCCATCCCTCCATCCCTCCATCCCTCCATCCCTCCATCCCTCTGTTCCTCCCTTCCCCAGTTCTTCCATCCCTCCATCCCTCCGTTCCTCCCTTCCTCTGTCCCTCCCTTCCTCCATCCCTCCTTTAATCCATTCCACCATCCCCCCATTCCTCCGTCCCTCCCTTCCTCCATCCCTCCGTTCCTCCCTTCCCCAGTTCCTCCATCCCTCCATCCCTCCGTTCCTCCCTTCCCCAGTTCCTCCATCCCTCCATCCCTCCGTTCCTCCCTTCCCCAGTTCCTCCATCCCTCCATCCCTCCGTTCCTCCCTTCCCCAGTTCCTCCATCCCTCCATCCCTCCGTTCCTCCCTTCCCCAGTTCCTCCATCCCTCCATCCCTCCGTTCCTCCCTTCCCCAGTTCCTCCATCCCTCCATCCCTCCGTTCCTCCCTTCCTCCGTTCCTCCATCCCTCCATCCCTCCGTTCCTCCCTTCCCCAGTTCCTCCATCCCTCCATTCCTCTGTCCCTCCCTTCCTCCATCCCTCCGTTAATCCATTCCACCATCCCTCCATTCCTCCGTTCCTCCATCCCTCCTTTCCGCAGCTCTTGGGCTCCCGAGTGGCGCAGCGGCCAAAGGCTCTGCATCTCAGTGCAAGAAGCATCACTGCAGTTCCTGGTTCGAATCCAGGCTGCATCACATCCGGCTGTGATTGGGAGTCCCATAGAGCGGCGCACAATTGGCCCAGCGTCATCCGGGTTTGGCCGGGGACAGGCCGTCATTGTAAATAAGAATTTGTTGAGGGATCCTATTATTATTATTAACTCAGGGGTGGATAGAGGGATACTGTCATCATTAACTCAGGGGTGGATAGAGGGATACTGTCATCATTAACTCAGGGGTGGATAGATGGATACTGTCATCATTAACTCAGGGGTGGATAGAGGGATACTGTCATCATTAACTCAGGGGTGGATAGATGGATACTGTCATCATTAACTCAGGGGTGGATAGATGGATACTGTCATCATTAACTCAGGGGTGGATAGATGGATACTGTCATCATTAACTCAGGGGTGGATGAGGATACTGTCATCATTACTCAGGGGTGGATAGAGGGATACTGTCATCATTAACTCAGGGGTGGATAGAGGGATACTGTCATCATTAACTCAGGGGTGGATAGAGGGATACTGTCATCATTACCTCAGGGGTGGATAGAGGGATACTGTCATCATTAACTCAGGGGTGGATAGAGGGATACTGTCATCATTAACTCAGGGGTGGATAGATGGATACTGTCATCATTAACTCAGGGGTGGATAGAGGGATACTGTCATCATTAACTCAGGGGTGGATAGAGGGATACTGTCATCATTAAACTCAGGGGTGGATAGATGGATACTGTCATCATAACTCAGGGGTGGATAGAGGGATACTGTCATCATTAACTCAGGGGTGGATAGAGGGATACTGTCATCATTAACTCAGGGGTGGATAGAGGGATACTGTCATCATTAACTCAGGGGTGGATAGAGGGATACTGTCATCATTAACTCAGGGTGGATAGAGGGATACTGTCATCATTAACTCAGGGGTGGATAGAGGGATACTGTCATCATTAACTCAGGGGTGGATAGATGGATACTGTCATCATTAACTCAGGGGTGGATAGAGGGATACTGTCATCATTAACTCAGGTGTGGATAGAGGGATACTGTCATCATTAACTCAGGTTGGATAGAGGGATACTGTCATCATTAACTCAGGGGTGGATAGAGGGATACTGTCATCATTAACTCAGGGGTGGATAGAGGGATACTGTCATCATTAACTCAGGGTGGATAGAGGGATACTGTCATCATTAACTCAGGGGTGGATAGAGGGATACTGTCATCATTAACTCAGGGGTGGATAGAGGGATACTGTCATCATTAACTCAGGGGTGGATAGAGGGATACTGTCATCATTACCTCAGGGGTGGATAGAGGGATACTGTCATCATTAACTCAGGGGTGGATAGATGGATACTGTCATCATTAACTCAGGGGTGGATAGAGGGATACTGTCATCATTAACTCAGGGGTGGATAGAGGGATACTGTCATCATTAACTCAGGGGTGGATAGATGGATACTGTCATCAATAACTCAGGGGTGGATAGAGGGATACTGTCATCATTAACTCAGGGGTGGATAGAGGGATACTGTCATCATTAACTCAGGGGTGGATAGATGGATACTGTCATCATTAACTCAGGGGTGGATAGAGGGATACTGTCATCATTAACTCAGGGGTGGATAGAGGGATACTGTCATCATTAACTCAGGGGTGGATAGAGGGATACTGTCATCATTAACTCAGGGGTGGATAGAGGGATACTGTCATCATTAACTCAGGGGTGGATAGAGTGATACTGTCATCATTAACTCCGGTGTGGATAGAGGGATACTGTCATCATTAACTCAGGTTGGATAGAGGGATACTGTCATCATTAACTCAGGGGTGGATAGAGGGATACTGTCATCATTAACTCAGGGGTGGATAGATGGATACTGTCATCATTAACTCAGGGGTGGATAGAGGGATACTGTCATCATTAACTAAGGTGTGGATAGAGGGATACGGTCATCATTAACTCAGGGGTGGATAGAGGGATACTGTCATCATTAACTCAGGGGTGGATAGAGGGATACTGTCATCATTAACTCAGGGGTGGATAGAGGGATACTGTCATCATTAACTCAGGGGTGGATAGATGGATACTGTCATCATTAACTCAGGGGTGGATAGAGGGATACTGTCATCATTAACTCAGGGGTGGATAGAGGGATACTGTCATCATTACCTCAGGGGTGGATAGAGGGATACTGTCATCATTAACTCAGGGGTGGATAGATGGATACTGTCATCATTAACTCAGGGTGGATAGAGGGATACTGTCATCATTAACTCAGGGGTGGATAGAGGGATACTGTCATCATTAACTCAGGGTGGATAGAGGGATACTGTCATCATTAACTCAGGGGTGGATAACTCCTGCTCTCTGTCTCTCCTGCTCTCTGTCTCTCTGTCTCTCTGTATCTCTGTCTCTCCTGCTCTCTGTCTCTCCAACTCTCTGTCTCTCCTGCTCTCTGTCTCTCTGTCTCTCTGTATCTCTGTCTCTCCTGCTCTCTGTCTCTCCAACTCTCTGTCTCTCCTGCTCTCTGTCTCTCTGTCTCTCCTGCTCTCTGTCTCTCTGTCTCTCCTGCTCTCTGTCTCTCTGTCTCTCTGTCTCTCTGTCTCTCTGTCTCTCTGTCTCTCTGTCTCTCCTGCTCTCTGTCTCTCCTGCTCTCTGTCTCTCCTGCTCTCTGTCTCTCTGTCTCTCCTGCTCTCTGTCTCTCTGTCTCTCTGTCTCTCTGTCTCTCTGTCTCTCTGTCTCTCTGTCTCTCTGTCTCTCTGTCTCTCCTGCTCTCTGTCTCTCCTGCTCTCTGTCTCTCTGTCTCTCTGTCTCTCTGTCTCTCTGTCTACCGTTCTCTCTGTGTCTCGTTCTATTGTTCTTTTTGTCTTACTCTCTCTCTCGCTTTCTATCTCTCTGTCTCTCTTTCTCTTGTTCTCTCTGTCTATCGTTCTCTCTGTCTCTCTCATTTTCTCATTCTCTCTGTCTTACTTTCTTTCTCTCCATCTTTCTTTCTTACTGTTTTTGTTATGAAACAGGATAATAAAATGCATAAGGACGTAGACTACAGTACACACATGTTGTTGGCAACAAGAAGCCTTTCTTCTTCTCCGTGTCACTGCTGCTCATCTGAAGGATGTGAGCACATAGGCCTTATATTCAATGTTCAGAGGCGCTGTTCGCTTTTCATCCTGTGGTTGAAACATACTGTTGTATTTATGTTGTACTGAAAACAGGGTTCGTTCTTTAAGTTTATGGAATCACAGGGTTGTTGTCAGAGGACAAAACACTGATGTCTGATGAAATCATCTAAGAATCAATGTAAGATCTGCATATATATATATATAAATATATTATTTATTTTTTCTATTCTTGAATACTCAACACTTCTTTTTTATTTCACTTGTATTTTATCAGTTATATTTCTTTAGCTCTCTTCTGAGTTGAATCTGTTTACGTTGTTTTAAAAACGAGGGAGCTAAAAGACAGGGGAAAAAAATAGGGTTTGTAAATATTGGACAGTTTTTTAACAGACTTGACTAAAGAGACACATAGATGTGTGTTGGGCAGTCTTAAACCCTGTCACAAAATGTTGACTCTCCCAACAGGGTTCAACTGCAGCACTGGGAGTGATAACGATAACAAACACACAAGGTAAACAATTACATCCCTCGTTTTACATATGTAAAGAGTCTCTTTCGCCACAGTCAAGTCTCCACTCTATTTCTGAGTTCTCAGATGTATCAATCAATTATTGATATTTCTAAAGCTCTTTTTTTTTTACATCAACATCAACAGTATTTGTTTAACTGTTGTAAAAGTTCATTGATTTCCTATTGTGATTATTATCACGTGAATTGGAAGCGCAGGCCTTTTTCACATCTCAACCTTAGTGTTCTAGAACTGTCCCCTATATACACAGTAAGAGCCCAAAGCCTCTCAGACAGTCAGATTCTATGCATGAATAGCGGAGTCGTCATTATCAGGTGTTTCTGTATTCTTCAGTGTGCTGTATAGGTTCAATGGGTGACCGTGTCTTCTCTAATAGCAGATGGAGAGGTTAGAGCCAGACATGCCCTAGGAGTGTGTCCCCAATGGCACCCTATTCCCTACGTAGTGCACTACTTTTGTCCAGAGACTTATGGGTAGAAAAATAGTTCACTATACGGTGAATGAAGTGCCATTTGGGATGCGGACAAATCAAATCAAATGTTATTTGTCACATGTGCCAAATACATCAGGTGTAGACCTTACAGTTAAATGCTGAATACAACAGTAGACCTTATAGTGAAATGTTTACTTGCAAGCAACAATGCAATTTTAAGAAAAAATAAGTGTAAGTAAAAAAAAATTATAAGTAAAAAAAAACAACAAATAAATAAATAATTAAAGAGCAGCAGTAAAATAACAGTAGCTAGGCTATATGGAGGGGGTACCGGTACAGAGTCAATGTGGAGGCTATATACAGGGGGTACCGGTACAGAGTCAATGTGGAGGCTATATACAGGGGGTACCGGTACAGAGTCAATGTGGAGGCTATATACAGGGGGTACCGGTACATAGTCAATGTGGAGGCTATATACAGGGGGTACCGGTACAGAGTCAATGTAGAGGCTATATACAGGGGGTACCGGTACAGAGTCAATGTGGAGGCTATATACAGGGGGTACCGGTACAGAGTCAATGTGGAGACTATATACAGGGGGTACCGGTACAGAGTCAATGTGGAGGCTATATACAGGGGGTACCGGTACAGAGTCAATGTGGAGGCTATACACAGGGGGTACTGGTACAGAGTCAATGTGGAGGCTATATACAGGGGTACCGGTACAGAGTCAGTGTGGAGGCTATATACAGGGTGTTACGGTACAGAGTCAATGTGGAGGCTAAATACAGGGGGTACCGGTACAGAGTCAATGTGGAGGCTATATACAGGGGGTACCGGTACAGAGTCAATGTGGAGGCTATATACAGGGTGTTACGGTACAGAGTCAATGTGGAGGCTATATACAGGGGGTACCGGTACAGAGTCAATGTGGAGGCTATATACAGGGTGTTACGGTACAGAGTCAATGTGGAGGCTATATACAGGGGGTACCGGTACAGAGTCAATGTGGAGGCTATATACAGGGGGTACCGGTACAGAGTCAATGTGGAGGCTATATACAGGGGGTACCAGTACAGAGTCAATGTGGAGGATATATACAGGGGGTACCGGTACAGAGTCAATGTGGAGGCTATATACAGGGGGTGCCGGTACAGAGTCAATGTGGAGGCTATATACAGGGGGTGCCGGTACAGAGTCAATGTGGAGGCTATATACAGGGGGTACCGGTACAGAGTCACTGTGGAGGCTATATACAGGGGGTACCGGTACAGAGTCAATGTGGAGGCTATATACAGGGGGTGCCGGTACAGAGTCAATGTGGAGGCTATATACAGGGGGTGCCGGTACAGAGTCAATGTGGAGGCTATATACAGGGGTGCCGGTACAGAGTCAATGTGGAGGCTATATACAGGGGGTACCGGTAAAGAGTCAATGTGGAGGCTATATACAGGGGGTGCCAGTACAGAGTCAATGTGGAGGCTATATACAGGGGGTGCCGGTACAGAGTCAATGTGGAGGCCATATACAGGGGGTACCGGTACAGAGTCACTGTGGAGGCTATATACAAGGGGTACTGGTACAGAGTCAATGTGGAGGCTATATACAGGGGGTACCGGTACAGAGTCAATGTGGAGGCTATATACAGGGGGTACTGGTACAGAGTCAATGTGGAGGCTATATACAGGGGGTGCCGGTACAGAGTCAATGTGGAGGCTATATACTGGGGGTGCCGGTACAGAGTCAATGTGGAGGCTATATACAGGGGGTACCGGTACAGAGTCAATGTGGAGGCTATATACAGGGGGTACCGGTACAGAGTCAATGTGGAGGCTATATACAGGGGGTGCCGGTACAGAGTCAATGTGGAGGCTATATACAGGGGGTGCCGGTACAGAGTCAATGTGGAGGCTATATACAGGGGGTACCGGTACAGAGTCAATGTGGAGGCTTTATACAGGGGGTACAGGTACAGAGTCAATGTGGAGGCTATATACAGGGGTACCGGTACAGAGTCAATGTGGAGGCTATATACAGGGGGTACCGGTACAGAGTCAATGTGGAGGCTATATACAGGGGGTACCGGTACAGAGTCAATGTGGAGGCTATATACAGGGGGTACCGGTACAGAGTCAATGTGGAGGCTATATACAGGGTGTACCAGTACAGAGTCAGTGTGGAGGCTATATACAAGGGGTACCGGTACAGAGTCAATGTGGAGCCTATATACAGGGGGTACCGGTACAGAGTCAATGTGGAGGCTATATACAGGGGTACCGGTACAGAGTCAATGTGGAGGCTATATACAGGGGGTACCGGTACAGAGTCAATGTGGAGGCTATATACAGGGGGTACTGGTACAGAGTCAATGTGGAGGCTAGGATATCACCCAGCATCTCACTGAGGGTAACCGTCTAGGATATCACCCAGCATCTCACTGAGGGTAACCGTCTAGGATATCACCTAGCATGAAGGTAACCGTCTAGGATATCACCCAGCATCTTACTGAGGGTAACCGTCTAGGATATCACCCAGTATCTTACTGAGGGGTGACGTCTAGGATATCACCCAGCATCTTACTGAGGGTAACCGTCTAGGATATCACCCAGTATCTTACTGAGGGGTGACGTCTAGGATATCACCCAGCATCTCACTGAGGGTAACCGTCTAGGATATGACCCAGCATCTTACTGAGGGTAACCGTCTAGGATATCACCCAGCATCTTACTGAGGGGTGATGTCTAGGATATCATCCAGCATCTTACTGAGGGTAACCGTCTAGGATATCACCCAACATCTTACTGAGGGTAACCGTCTAGGATATCACCCAGCATCTTACTGAGGGTAACCGTCTAGGATATCACCCAGCATCTTACTGAGGGGTGACGTCTAGGATATGACCCAGCATCTTACTGAGGGTAACCGTCTAGGATATCACCCAGCATCTCACTGAGGGTAACCATCTAGGATATCACCCAGCATCTCACTGAGGGTAACCGTCTAGGATATCACCTAGCATGAGGGTAACCGTCTAGGATATCACCCAGCATCTTACTGAGGGTAACCGTCTAGGATATCACCCAGTATCTTACTGAGGGGTGACGTCTAGGATATCACCCAGCATCTTACTGAGGGTAACCGTCTAGGATATCACCCAGTATCTTACTGAGGGGTGACGTCTAGGATATCACCCAGCATCTCACTGAGGGTAACCGTCTAGGATATGACCCAGCATCTTACTGAGGGTAACCGTCTAGGATATCACCCAGCATCTTACTGAGGGGTGATGTCTAGGATATCATCCAGCATCTTACTGAGGGTAACCGTCTAGGATATCACCCAACATCTTACTGAGGGTAACCGTCTAGGATATCACCCAGCATCTAACTGAGGGTAACTGTCTAGGATATCACCCAGCATCTAACTGAGGGTAACTGTCTAGGATATCACCCAGAATCTTACTGAGGGCTGATGTCTAGGATATCACCCAAAATCTTACTGAGGGGTGATGTCTAGGATATCACCCAGCATCTTACTGAGGGTAACCGTCTAGGATATCACCCAGCATCTTACTGAGGGGTGACGTCTAGGATATGACCCAGCATCTTACTGAGGGTAACCGTCTAGGATATCACCCAGCATCTTACTGGGGGGTGATGTCTAGGATATCACCCAGCATCTAACTGAGGGTAACCATCTAGGATATCACCCAGCATCTTACTGAGGGTAACCGTCTAGGATATCACCCAGCATCTTACTGAGGGGTGATGTCTAGGATATGACTCAGTATCTTACTGAGGGGTGACGTCTAGGATATCACCCAGCATCTTACTGAGGGTAACCGTCTAGGATATCACCCAGCATCTTACTGAGGGGTGATGTCTAGGATATGACTCAGAATCTTACTGAGGGGTGACGTCTAGGATATCACCCAGCATCTTACTGAGATCAAGGTATATCCTTGTTTATGAATAGACGTAACATGCATCAATTCTAAAATCTCCCCTGGTTTTAAGTAATAAGTCCTTTGATACACATCAATCATTCGATGAAGTACAGTTGTCATGATATTACTGGGAGGAGATGAAGAGACTTGATTCAGCCACTCATCAGGACAATTATAGAGCTTCAAGGCAAAGCGCTCCAATATAAAAGGCATATTTATTCATGGAGCCATGTAACAGTGTAATGTACATCAAACCCTGGTAATGGTTTCAATATTACGGAGCTTCAGGGGGCTCTCACTCTCTAAAGAAAGACGGACTGAATGACTGACAGAGAGACATCCAGCTAATAGCTTCTCTTTCCTATTAAGATAAAACGCCTAAATCATCCTATAATCAGACAACCATTTGCAAAAATCATTAAGAGAAATATAAGATTCCATTAAAATGCCAAGTATCCTGTCCCTCGACGGATTAATAATCATTTATGATAATAGTTCCTTGTTCTGACTTCAACTCCTCAGCCTACCTACTTATCTACTGTACCTACTGTACCTACTGTACCTACTGTACCTACCTACCTACCTACCTACCTACCTACCTACCTACCTACCTACCTACCTACCTACCTACCTACCTTCCTACCTACCTTCCTATACCTATCTACCTTCCTATACCTATCTACCTTCCTATACCTACCTACCTACCTACCTACCTACCTACCTACCTACCTACCTACCTTCCTATACCTATCTACCTTCCTATACCTATCTACCTTCCTATACCTACCTACCTACCTTCCTATACCTATCTACCTTCCTATACCTACCTACCTACCTACCTACCTACCTACCTACCTACCTACCTACCTACCTACCTACCTACCTACCTACCTTCCTATACCTATCTACCTTCCTATACCTACCTACCTACCTACCTACCTACCTACCTACCTACCTACCTACCTACCTACCTACCTACCTACCTACCTTCCTATACCTATCTACCTTCCTATACCTACCTACCTACCTTCCTATACCTATCTACCTTCCTATACCTACCTACCTACCTACCTACCTACCTACCTACCTACCTACCTACCTACCTACCTACCTACCTTCCTATACCTATCTACCTTCCTATACCTACCTACCTACCTACCTACCTACCTAAACTTACCTACCTACCTACCTACCTACCTACCTAAACTTACCTACCTACCTACCTACCTACCTACCTACACTTACCTACCTACCTACCTACCTACCTACCTACACTTACTTACCTACCTATCCTACCTACCTACCTACCTACCTACCTACCTACCTACCTACCTACCTACCTACCTACCTACCTACCTACCTACCTACCTACCTACCTACCTACCTACCTACCTACCTACCTACCTACCTACCTACCTACCTACCTACCTACCTACCTAAACTTACCTACCTACCTAAACATACCTACCTACCTACCTACCTACCTACACTTACCTACCTACCTACCTACCTACCTATACCTACCTACCTACCTACCTTCCTTACCTACCTACCTTCCTACCTACCTACCTACCTACCTACCTACCTACCTACCTACCTATACCTACCTACCTACCTACCTACCTACCTACCTACCTACCTACCTACCTATACCTACCTACCTACCTACCTACCTACCTACCTACCTAAACTTACCTACCTACCTAAACGTACCTACCTACCTACCTACCTACCTACCTACACTTACCTACCTACCTACCTACCTACATACCTACCTACCTACCTACCTACCTACCTACCTATACCTACCTACCTACCTACCTATCTACCTACCTACCTACCTATCTATCTACCTACCTACCTACCTACCTACCTACCTACCTACCTACCTACCTACCTACCTACCTACCTACCTACCTTCCTACCTACCTTCCTATACCTACCTACCTACCTACCTACCTACCTACCTACCTACCTACCTACCTACCTACCTACCTATACCTACCTACCTACCTACCTACCTACCTACCTACCTATACCTACCTACCTACCTACCTATCTACCTACCTACCTACCTATCTATCTACCTACCTACCTACCTACCTACCTACCTACCTACCTACCTACCTTCCTACCTACCTTCCTATACCTACCTACCTACCTACCTACCTACCTACCTACCTACCTACCTACCTACCTACCTACCTATACCTACCTACCTACCTACCTACCTACCTACCTACCTACCTACCTACCTATCTACCTACCTACCTACCTACCTACCTAAACTTACCTACCTACCTAGAAGAAACATTTAAGAAATTGGAAAAACAATTCTAACATAAAACAATATATCATAATTATATAACACTAATATACAGTATGTTGATTAGATAAGTATTCAACCCCCTGAGTCAATAATGTTAGAATCACCATTGGCAGCGATTACAGCTGTGAGTATTTCTTCATGACCTGTCCACTCTTAAAAAAAAAAGTTTTAAAAAAATCTTCAAGCTCTGTCAAGTTGGTTGTTGATCATCGCTAGACAGCCATTTTCAAGTCTTGCCATAGATTTTCAAGCAGATTTTAGTCAAAGCCGTAACTAGGCTACTCAGGACCATTCACTGTCTAATTGGTAAGCAACTCCAGTGTGTATTTGGCCTTGTGTTTTAGGTTATTGCCCTGCTGAAAGATGAATTTGTCTCCCTGGTTTTCCTCTGGGATTTTGCCTGTGCTTAACTCTATTCCTTTTCTTTTATAATCCTAAAAATTCTCCCTAGTCCTTGCCGATGACAAGAATACCCATAACATGATGCAGCCACCACCATGAGTGGTACTCAGTGATGTGTTATCTCGGGTTTGCCCCAAACACCACGCTTTGTATTCAGGACAAAAAGTACATTTTTTTGCAGATTTTTTGCAGTATTACTTTAGTGTGTTATTGAAAACAGGATACATGTTTTGTAATATTTGTACTCTGTACAGGCTTCCTTCTCTTCACTCTGTCAACTAGGTTAGTATTGTGGAGTAACTCCAATGTTGCTGATCCGTCCTCAGTTTTATCCTATCACAGCCATTAAACTCTGTAACTGTTTTAAAAATCGCCATTGCCGGTTTCCTTCCTCTCCGGCAACTGAGTTAGGAAAGGCACCTGTATCTTTGTAGTGATTGGGTGTATTGATACACCATCCAAAGTGTAATTAATAACTGCACCATGCTCAAAGGGATCTTCAAAGTCTGCTTTTTTTAAAACCCATCTACCAATAGGTGTCCTTCTTTGTGAACTATTGGAAAACCTCCCTGAACCTTCCAGATAATTATATGTGTGGGGTACAGAGATAGGATAGTCATTTAAAAATCATGTTAAACACTATTACTGCACACAGAGTGAGTCCATGCAACTTATTATGTGATTTGTTACCAAATTGTCACTACTGAACTTATTTAGGCTTGCCATATCAAAAGGGTTTTGTACTTATTGACTCAATACATTTCAGCTTTTTATAAAAAAAAATATATACAATTGTGACCAAGTTTTTATTATTATTATGCTGGAGGAAACCGGTACAAACGTATCTATAGCCACAGTAAAACAAGTCCTATATTGACATAACCTGAAATGCTGCTCAGCAAGGAAGAAGCCACTGCTCCAAAACCGCCATAAAAAGGCCAGACTACAGTTGGCAACTGCACATGGGGACAAAGATCGTACTTTTTGGAGAAATGTCCTCTGGTCTGATGAAACAAAAATATAACTGTTTGGCCATAATGACCATCGTTATGTTTGGAGGAAAAAGGGGGAGGCTTGCAAGCCAAAGAACACCATCCCAACCGTGAAGCACGGGGGTGGCAGCATCATGTTGTGGGGGGGGCTTCGTTGCAGGGGGGACTGGTGCACTTCACAAAATAGATGGATCTTCCAAATCGACAATGACCCCAAGCATGCTTCCAATGTTGTGGCAAAATGGCTTAAGGACAACAAAGTCAAGGTATTGGAGTGGCCATCACAAAGCCCTGACCTCAACCCTACAGAAAATCTGTGGACAGAACTGAAAAAGCTTGTGCAAGCAAGGAGGCCTACAAACCTGACTCAGCTACACCAGCTCTGTCAGGAGGAATGGGCCAAAATTCTCTCAACTTACTGTGGGAAGCTTGTGGAAGGCTACCCAAAACGTTTGACCCAAGGTAAACAATTTAAAGGCAATGCTACCAAATACTAATTGAGTGTATGTAAACTTCTGACCCACTGGGAATGTGATGAAAGAAATAAAAGCTGAAATAAATAATTCTCTCTACTATTATTCTGACAGTTCAAATTCTTAAAATATAGTGGTGATCCTAACTGACCTAAGACAGGGGATTTTACTAGGATTAAATGTCAGGAATTATGAAAAACTGAGTTTAAATGTATTTGGCTAAGGTGTATGTAAACTTCCGACTTCAACTGTACATCAACGTTCAAAACAGATATTCAAAATACTACTGATGAATTAAAATACAATTACATTAAATTAAATCATAAAAACCTTTCAACCTTTTCAATTGTTCTATTGAATGTATCTATGGAGAGCTCTAATGAATGGATGTCAGGGACGTTTTGTAGCCATTGAGTTATCCTGAGGTTATGTGGAGGTTTCCATCTGGTCACCAACATTATTTTTGTCACAGTGAGTTCAGACAAACATACTTGTTTCTGGGGTACTGTGAGTGTCAGTGAAGAGTCATGGTTCAACAATAATATATTGGGGAGATATGGAATGGCAACACCAACTATGCTCGACACACACCTGTCAAGCTGTGACTAAAAGATCTTCACTTTGGGGCAGTCCCACATCATGTGACCAGGAAGTCATCACGCTGGGCAGTCCCACATCATGTGACCAGAAGGTCTTCACACTGGGGCAGTCCCACATCATGTGACCGGGAAGTCTTCGCGCTGGGGCAGTCCCACATCATGTGACCAGGAGGTTTTCACACTAAATCAAATCAAATCAAATTTTATTTATATAGCCCTTCGTATATCAGCTGAAATCTCAAAGTGCTGTACAGAAACCCAGCCTAAAACCCCAAACAGCAAGCAATGCATGTGAAAGAGGTACGGTGGCTAGGAAAAACTCCCTAGGAAAAACTCCCTAGAAAGGCCAAAAACCTAGGAAGAAACCTAGAGAGGAACCAGGCTATGAGGGGTGGCCAGCCCTCTTCTGGCTGTGCCGGGTGGATATTATAACAGAACATGGTCAAGATGTTAAAATGTTCATAAATGACCAGCATGGTCAAATAATAATAATCATTGTAGTTGTCGAGGGTGCAACAAGCACGTCCGGTGAACAGGTCAGGGTTCCGTAGCCGCAGGCAGAACAGTTGAAACTGGAGCAGCAGCATGGCCAGGTGGACTGGGGACAGCAAGGAGTCATCATGCCAGGTAGTCCCGAGGCATGGTCCTAGGGCTCAGGTCCTCCGAGAGAAAGAAAGAAAGAGAGAAAGAGAGAATTAGAGAGAGCATATTTAAATTCACACAGGACACCGGATAAGACAAGAGAATACTCCAGATGAAACAGACTGACCCTAGCTCCCCGGCACATAAACTACTGCAGCATAAATACTGGAGGCTGAGACAGGAGGGATCAGAAGACACTGTGGCCCCATCCGATGATACCCCCGGACAGGGCCAAACAGGCAGGATATAACCCCACCCACTTTGCCAAAGCACAGCCCCCACACCACTAGAGGGATGTCTACAACCACCAACTTACCGTCCGAAGACAAGGCCGAGTATAGCCCACAAAAATCTCCGCCATGGAACAACCCAAGGGGGGGGCGCCAACCCAGACAGGAAGACCACGTAAGTGACTCAACCCACTCAAGTGACGCACCCCTCCCATGGACGGCATGGAAGAACACCAGTAAGTCAGTGACTCAGCCCCTGTAATAGGGTTAGAGGCAGAGAATCCCAGTGGAAAGAGGGGAACCGGCAAGGCAGAGACAGCAAGGGCGGTTCGTTGCTCCAGCCTTTCCGTTCACCTTCACACTCCTGGGCCAGACTACACTTAATCATAGGTCCTACTGAAGAGATAAGTCTTCAGTAAAGACTTAAAGGTTGAGACTGAGTCTGCGTCTCTCACATGGGTAGGCAGACCATTCCATAAAAATGGAGCTCTATAGGAGAAAGCCCTACCTCCAGCCGTTTGCTTAGAAATTCTAGGGACAATTAGGAGGCCTGCGTCTTGTGACCGTAGCGTACGTGTAGGTATGTACGGCAGGACCAAATCGGAAAGATAGGTAGGAGCAAGCCCATGTAATGCTTTGTAGGTTAGCAGTAAAACCTTGAAATCAGCCCTTGCCTTAACAGGAAGCCAGTGTAGGGAGGCTAGCACTGGAGTAATATGATCAAATTTTTTGGTTCTAGTCAGGATTCTAGCAGCCGTATTTAGCACTAACTGAAGTTTGTTTAGTGCTTTATCCGGGTAGCCGGAAAGTAGAGCATTGCAGTAGTCCAGCCTAGAAGTAACAAAAGCATGGATTAATTTTTCTGCGTCATTTTTGGACAGAAAGTTTCTGATTTTTGCAATGTTACGTAGATGGAAAAAAGCTGTCCTTGAAGCAGTCTTTATATGTTCTTCAAAAGAGAGATCAGGGTCCAGAGTAACGCCGAGGTCCTTCACAGTTTTATTTGAGACGACTGTACAACCATCCAGATTAATTGTAAGATTCAATAGAAGATCTCTTTGTTTCTTGGGACCTAGAACAAGCATCTCTGTTTTGTCCGAGTTTAAAAGTAGAACGTTTGCAGCTGTCCACTTCCTTATGTCTGAAACACAGGCTTCTAGCGAGGGCAATTTTGGAGCTTCACCATGTTTCATTGAAATGTACAGCTGTGTGTCGTCCGCATAGCAGTGAAATCTAACATTTATGTTTTCGAATGACATCCCCAAGAGGTAAAATATATAGTGAAAACAATAGTGGTCCTAAAACGGAACCTTGAGGAACACCAAAATTTACAATTGATTTGTCAGAGGACAAACCATTCAGAGAGACAAACTGATATCTTTCCGACAGATAAGATCTAAACCAGGCCAGAACTTGTCCATGTAGACCAATTTGGGTTTCCAATCTCTCCAAAAGAATGTGGTGATCGATGGTATCAAAAGCGGCACTAAGATCTAGGAGCACGAGGACAGATGCAGAGCCTCGGTCTGACGTCATTAAAAGGTCATTTACCACCTTCACAAGTGCAGTCTCAGTGCTATGATGGGGTCTAAAACCAGACTGAAGCGTTTCGTATACATTGTTTGTCTTCAGGAAGGCAGTGAGTTGCTGTGCAACAGCTTTTTCTAAAATTTTTGAGAGGAATGGAAGATTCGATATAGGCCGATAGTTTTTTATAATTTCTGGGTCAAGATTCGGCTTTTTCAAGAGAGGCTTTATTACTGCCACTTTTAGTGAGCTTGGTACACATCCGGTGGATAGAGAGCCGTTTATTATGTTCAACATAGGAGGGCCAAGCACAGGAAGCAGCTCTTTCAGTAGTTTAGTTGGAATAGGGTCCAGTATGCAGCTTGAGGGTTTGGAGGCCATGATTATTTTCATCATTGTGTCAAGAGACATAGTACTAAAACACTTTAGTATCTCCCTTGATCCTAGGTCCTGGCAGAGTTGTGCAGACTCAGGACAATGAAGCTTTGGAGGAATACCCAGATTTAAAGAGGAGTCCGTAATTTGCTTTCTAATGATCATGATCTTTTCCTCAAAGAAGTTCATTAATTTATTACTGCTGAAGTGAAAGCCATCCTCCATTTGCGAATGCTGCTTTTTAGTTAGCTTTGCGACAGTATCAAAAATAAATGTTGGATTGTTCTTATTTTCCTCAATTAAGTTGGAAAAATAGGATGATCGAGCAGCAGTGAGGGCTCTTCGATACTGCACGGTACTGTCTTTCCAAGCTAGTCGGAAGACTTCCGGTTTGGTGTGGCGCCATTTCCGTTCCAATTTTCTGGAAGCTTGCTTCAGAGCTCGTGTATTTTCTGTATACCAGGGAGCTAGTTTCTTATGACAGATGTTTTTAATTTTTAGGGGTGCAACTGCATCTAGGGTATTGCGCAAGGTTAAATTGAGTTCCTCGGTTAGGTGGTTAACTGATTCTTGTCCTCTGACGTCCTTGGGTAGGCAGAGGGAGTCTGGAAGGGCATCAAGGAATCTTTGGGTTGTCTGAGAATTTATAGCACAACTTTTAATGCTCCTTGGTTGGGGTCTGAGCAGATTATTTGTTGCAATTGTAAACGCAATAAAATGGTGGTCCGATAATCCAGGATTATGAGGAAAAACATTAAGATCCACAACATTTATTCCATGGGACAAAACTAGGTCCAGAGTATGACTGTGGCAGTGAGTAGGTCCAGAGACATGTTGGACAAAACCCACTGAGTCGATGATGGCTCCGAAAGCCTTTTGGAGTGGGTCTGTGGACTTTTCCATGTGAATGTTAAAGTCACTAGGGCAATCCCTCATCATGTGAACAGGAGGTCTTCACGCCGGGCCTGTCCCACACCATGTGCATTTAGGTTCCAATATTTATTTGAGAACACAACAGACAATTTGGAGTGGGACCAAGTTTAAATTGTCAGTGTTTCCACAGAGTCAAATAAAATGTGTAAATCATTTGTAGTTTTAGTTGAAGATTAATATTCAGGAGGGCATTGGGATATTGTCACGGACTCTGTACCAATCTGAGTGTTGTGCTTTATATCTGTATTCCATATCGTTACTATTCCCATTGGTTTACGGAGGGCTTCCAGTAGTTTTTATATTCAGTACCAGTCAAAGGCTTGAACACGCCAACTCATTCCAGGGTTTTTCTTTATTTGACTATTTTCTACAGTGTAGAATAATAGTGAAGACATCAAAACCATGAAATAACATATATGGAATCATGTAGTAACCAAAAAAGTTTTAAACAAATCAAAATATTTTTCATTTTGAGAATCTTTAAAGATGCCTTGATGACAGCTTTGCACAGTCTTGGCATTCTCTCAACCAGCTTCATGAGGTAGTCACCTGGAATGCATTTCAATTAACGGGTGTGCCTTGTTAAAAGTTAAATAGTGGCATATATTTCCTTCTTAATGCATTTGAGCCAATCAGTTGTGTTGTGACAAGGTAGGCGTGGTATACAGAAGATAGCCCTATTTGGTAGAAGACCAAGTCCACGATATGGCAAGAACAGCTCAAATAAGCAAAGAGAAACGACAGTCCATCACTACTTTAAGACATGAAGGTCAGTCAACACGGAAAATTTGAAGAACTTTGAAAGTTTCAACAAGTGCAGTAGCAAAAACCATTGAGCGCTATGATGAAACTGGCTCTCATGAGGACTGCCAAAGGAAAGGAAGACCCAGAGTTACCTCTGCTACAGAGGATAAGTTCTTAGAGTTACCAGCCTCAGAAATTGCAGCCCAAATAAATGCTTCACAAAGTTCAAGTAACACACATCTCAACATCAACTGTTCAGAGGAGACTGCATGACTCAGGTCTTCATGGTCGAATTGCGGCAAAGAAACCACAAATAAAGGACACCAATAAGAAGAAGAGACTTGCTTGGGCCAAGAAACACGAGCAATGGACATTAGAACGGTGGAAATCGGTCCTTTGGTCTGACGAGTCCAAATTTGACCGCTGTGTCTTTGTGAGATGCAGAGTAGGTAAACAGATGATCTCTGCATGTGCTGTTCCCACTGTGAAACATGGAGGAGGAGGTGTGATGGTGTGGGGGTGCTTTGCGTGTGACACTCTCTGTGATGTATTTAGAATTCAAGGAACACATAACCATCATGGCTACCACAACATTCTGCAACGATATGTCGTCCCATCTGGTTTTGGACTATCATTTGTTTTTAAACAGGCTGTGTAAGGGCTATTTGACCAAGAAGGAAAGTGATGGAGTGCTGCATCAGATGACCTGGCCTCCACAATCACCCGACCTCAACCCAGTTGAGATGGTTTGGGATGAGTTGGACCGCAGAATGAAGGAAAAGCAGCCATCAAGTGCTCAGCATATGTGGGAACACCTTCAAGACTGTTGGAAAAGCATTCCAGGTGAAGCTGGATGAGAGAATGCCAAGAGTGTGCAGAGCTGTCATCAAGGCAAAGGTGGCTACATGATTCCGTATGTGCTATTTTATAGTTTTGATGTCTTCACTATTATTCTACAATGTAGAAAATAGTAAAAATAAGGAATAACCCTTGAATGAGTAGGTGTGTCCAAACATTTGACCTGTACTGTAGATTGGACACAAAACCTCCACTGTTCTGTTCTGTTCTGACTACCTAACAACTCTGTGAGTGGATGAAGTGGGAGTGGTTGACTCCATGGAACTCCATAAGTGTGTACAGCGGTTCTTCACTGCACTTTTTTATTTATTTTTATGACAAATCAGGTAAATTATACATATTTTTTTTAGGTCATGATAGGATAATTAACCTTCATCATTCATTATGTCCGAAAGTTTATGAATTCCTTGCTCAGACCATTGTTGAAAAATAATAGATTTCCTTCCCAAAGGTAGGGAGTTCATTTCTAAATATTCTTGTTTAGGTATGACATTACACTTCCCAGTTACCCTGCTTTTAGATTTTGCCAGGTCTGTATTGAGTGGATGATGATTGGTCCAAACTGAGTACGGAAACAATTAGGACATAAGGCAAAGAACAGCACATCTCTCAATGTAAATGGTGAGACTATATTTTCCCATGTTTCCAACTAAGGAATACGTTTAACTTGATCAAACCATTTCTTAAGTGGGCGGAGCACTAGAGACAAAGCATATAACTTGAAGTTGGGGTTAATTCAAGACTGAACTTTGAATATTTTCCCAGTAACCTAGTGGTGTAGGCAAAGGAAGCATGCTAACAAAGTCTAGGCAAGACATACATTTTTCACTATTGAAATTCGACCTGATGAAGTTCACGTTAAATTCAACCATCTGTTGAGTTCTGCTGTAATTGTAGTTGTGACTTGTTTGTAGTTCGTCGATACAATTTAATCTTGAGAGGGAAAAATGTCCATGTCCAGATATTTAAAATGGTTCACAACAAGTATCTTTGATTCAATGCTGAACAATAATATAAACGCAACATGCAACAATTTCAATGATATTACTGGGTTACAGTTCATATAACGAAATCAGTTAATTGAAATAAATTCATTAGGCCCTAATCTATGGATTTCACATGACTGGGAATGCATACATGCATCTTTTGGTCACAGATACCTTAACAAAAAGGTAGGGGTGTGGATCAGAAGACCAGTCAGTAACTGGTTGGACCACCATTGCCTCATACAGCGCAACACATCTTCTTCACATAGGAGATTTGTTGCACAAAAAATAGTGTTTGACCAAGTACATTGCTATTTCTCTGTAAACAAATTAATAACGGACTTTCACCATGCTTATAGAGAAGGGCACTCAACATGTACTGCACATGACTGATGATTGGTTTAAATAAATTGATAATAAGAAGATTGTGGGAGATGTAGTGTTAGATTTCAGTGCAGCCTTTGTTAATATTTACCATAACCTGGTGTTTAAAATCTTATGTGCTATGGCTTTTCAATCTCTGCCATATCGTGAATTCAGAGCTATCTATCTAATACAACTCAGAGGGCTTTCTTTAATGGAAGCTTCTTTAATGTCAAACATGTAAAGTGTGGTGTACCACAGGGCAGCTCTCTAGGCCCTCCACTCTTTTCTATTTTTACCAATGACCTGCCACTGGCATTAAACAAAGCATGTGTGTCCATGTATGCTGGTGATTCAACCATGTATGCATCAGCAACCACAGCTAATGAAGTCACTGAAACCCTTAACAAAGAGTTGCAGTCTGTTTCGGAATGGGTGGCCAGTAATAAACTGGTCCTGAACATCTCTAAAACTAAGAGCATTGTATTTGGTACAACTTATTCCCTAAGTTGTAGACCTCAGCTGAATCTGGTAATGAATGGTGTGGCTGTTGAACAAGTTGAGGAGACTAAATTACTTGGCGTAACCTTAGATTGTAAACTGCCCATTTCAAAACATATTGATTCAATGGTTGCAGAGATGGTGAAAGGTCTAGCCGTAAATAAAGAGATGCTCTGCTTTTTTGACACCACACTCCAAAAAGCAAGTTCTGCAGGATCTAGTTTTGTCCAATCTTGATTATTGTCCAGTCGTATGGTCCAGTGCTGCAAGGAAATACCTAGTTAAGCTGCAGCTGGCCCAGAACAGAGCAGCACGGTTTGCTCTTAATTGTAATCAGAGTGCTAATATTAATACTACGCATGCCAGTCTCTCTTGGCTAAGAGTTGTGGAGAGACTGACTGCATCACTTCTTCTTTTTATAAGAAACATTAATGCATTGAAAATCCCAAATTGTTTACATAGTCAACTTACACACAGCTCTGACACACACACTTATCCCACCAGAAATGCTACCAGGGGTCTTTTCATAGTCAGCAAATGCAGAACAAATTCAAGGAAATGTACAGTATTATATAGAGCCCTTATTGCATGGAACTTCCTTTCATCTCATATTTCTCAAATAAACAGCTAACCTGGTTTAAAAAAACAGATAAAGCAACACCTCGCAGCACAACGCCTCTCCCCTATTTGATTATGTCATTCTGTATTATGTTTCATGTTTTGTGTGGAACCCCAGGAAGAGTAGCTGCTGCTTTTGCAACAGCTAATGGGGATCCTAATAAAATCCCCCCCCCAAAAAAATAGAGTTGATCAGGTTGTTGATTGGGGCCTGTGGAATGTTGTCCCACTGATCTTCAATTGCTGTGCGAAGTTGAATATTGGTGGGAACTGGAACACCCTATAGTACACGTGGATCCAGAGCATCCCAAACATGCTCAACGGGTGACATGTCTGGTGATTATGCAGGCCATGGAAGAACTGGGACATTTTCAGCTTCCAGGAATTGCGTACAAATCCGTGTGACATGGGGCCGTGCGTTATCATGCTGAAACATGAGGGGATGGCAGAGGATGAATGGCACGACAATGGGCCTCAGGATCTGGTCACGGTATCTCCGGGCTTTCACACTGCCATCGATAAAATGAAATTGTGTTCGTTGTCCGTAGCTTACGCCTGCCCCATACCATAACCCCACTGCCACAATGGGGCACTCTGTTCACAACGTTGACATCATACTTTGTTGCAAATTTATTTTTAAGTATTTAAAAAGTAAATAAATGAGTAATCAATATTCAGCATAGAATATGAAAAAAAAAAAATTGCAACTCATATAAACCTCCCCCTTTTCCCTCCCCTCCCACCAAAAGTGGAATACTTGTGATTATATTTCAGTTGTATATCCTCATAACAGCTACAGCATCCCCTTCTCGTAGACTGCAACAGCTGTCCAGTGGCAGGGCTGTGGCAGGACAAGAACAAATGGCCCATCCACAGAGCTCCCTCTATTTTGGTACAATAATCTAAATATCAAATCAATTCTACTGGACTAGAACAAAGAGGAGAATGAACAAAACAAAACTGTGGATGGTGAAATGAAAATAGATAAAACATAAAACCGAATGATGTTTGTCCAGTCGCTGTTTGATAGGGACACGCCATACACCATTCAACAGATCATGACTTGGTCATTACTGTTCACTTCCCTGGGGATATTCAATTAAAGGGTAAAAAAAAGACATCTATACAGTGTATATGAAACATAAACATTTTTAAACATTTAAACATTTCTGAAAACATAATTCCACTTTCACATTATGTGGTATTGTGTGTAGACACAACATCTCAATTTAGTCAATTTTAAATTCATGCTGTGACACAACAAAATATGGAAAAAGTCAAGGAGTGTTAATGCTTTCTGAAGGCACTGTACTTACCTAGAGAGAGAGAGAGAGAGAGAGAGAGAGAGAGAGAGAGAGAGAGAGAGAGAGAGAGAGAGAGAGAGAGAGAGAGAGAGAGAGAGAGAGAGAGAGAGAGAACAGGCAGTATAATATCCTATTCAGAACAGGTACTAATGAAGAATTCCATATATTCTGAAATTTAATTAAAACCCCAAAGATTTCAAATTAGATGCAATTTAAAGTGCCTGGGGCAGAAATACATGCACTTGCGTGGCTGGGGTTTCAGACTGAAAGTTGATATCGTAATTGGTCTTGATGTATTTTTGTGTTGCCGGGCTGAAGCCCAGAGCTCATAACCATACAGAAATTCTCAGAAGATTATCTGCTCATTGAAAATGCCATCACTCAGGTAGTTCTTCAGTAAATTACCATGCTACTAAAATGCATAAAGTAGCATGAAGGGTGCAGTGGCACAGCTGGCCAACGCTACCAACGAGTTATACATGCATCGCCACCACCACTCGCAAAAAAAAAAACTCTGCCCAGCTGAATTTTAAAATATAATTGGGATTCAACCTGAGTAGCTTAAATCATTTTGATATTTTCCTTTTTTTTTTTAAATGATTTGGAGCCTCCGCAGTCATTATTTTTCAAAGAAGCAATTCAACGTCTAATGACATGGATGTAATCAAAAAGTGGTGTATTCTCAGATATAATACGCATCTTGACAGAGCAAAAGGATGCTTTCCAGTCAGTCTGGCTTTAAAATTCCTTTGAGATTCTGTTATTGCTAGTCTGAATTATGTCGTAATAAAACGAGGGACATCTCACATTTCCGAGACATTTTCTGGGGTATATTCACTGTCACTTTCTCATCTCTCCAAATGCATATTTCACCCAAGCTTATAAATAGGTTACAAGTTATCCATTAGATATGATATTGTCTCGGAGAGATAGCTGTATATTTATACACATAAGGTTCCTACTTAACTGAAATAGTTTGGCATTAAAAGCTTTGCCTCTGTGAGTTGTTTAATAAATCTTCATTGCATATAGATGAAACGTCACCGCAGTGTATCCATTACATTATCGGTGTGGAAAAGCTGTCGAGTGAGAAGGGAAGTGGGTCTATTTCAACGGCCCAATGATATATTATTCACACTGAGAAATCATTGGTCTGTCTGTCAGAAACTTTCTATTTGTTGTATTAAGTGAAACCTGAAAAATGTCAAAAGCAGTTCAATAGTTAATACAGGTGGCCACCCAGGCCTCCGCTCTGGCAAAGAGACTATAGAATGCTTGGGGGGAGCCAGCAGAGAAAAGGGACTTAATGTACTGAGTGAAAAAGGATCCCTCTCCCTCTCCCCCTCTCTTTCTCTCTCTCTCTCTCGTTCTCTCTCTCTCTCTCTCTCATCTCCCTCTTCCTCTCTCTCTCTCTGTCTCCCTCTCCCTCTCTCTCTCTCTCATCTCCCTCTCGCTCTCTCTCTCTCTCTCTCTCTCTCTCTCTCTCTCTCTCTCTCTCTCTCATCTCCCTCTTCCTCTCTCTCTGTCTGTCTCTCTCTCTCTCCTCTCCCTCTCTCTCTCCTCTATATCTCTCTCTCCTCTTCCTCTCCCTCTATATCTCTCTCTCCTCTCCCTCTCCCTCTACATCTCTCTCTCCTCTCCCTCTATCTCTCTCTCTCTCTCTCTCTCTCTCTCTCTCTCTCTCTATCACATGCATTCTCACATGAAATTGTAAAAGGTGTATACCTGTCAATCACTCCAATTTGAATTTCCTGTTGACAGGAGTGAAGCACCTAGAAGATGGAAATATGATAGCTTGTCACCTCCTCGTCATCTAAATTCCTCGTCGGGCTCTGTGAGTGAGAGAGAGAGCAAATAATTTTTACAAAACCTCTCAGTTTTTGAAATAACTTTTAATATTGTGTTGTGTCGGGTGAAGAGTTAAAAAAAGAAGATCTAGCTGTTGAATTGTAAAGGCGTGGAGGTAGTGCAGCGGCTGCTGTGATGGCCTGACAGTGCCGTCAGTCTTTTTGATGGATATGAAGGATGAGAATGAAGAACGCCGCTCTAACATATCATAGCTCTAAAACTCTCTGACGTGGAGGTACACTATAGTGTTTATGCATCATCGTACAATGCTATACCTCTACAGTACCTTACATGCACAGATTCAAATCAAAACCAAATTTCATTAGTTACATGCGCCGAATACAACAAGGTGTAGACCTTACAGTGAAATGCTTACTTACGAGCCCCTTAAACAACAATGCAGTTAAAAAAAATATATATATATATATGGATAAGAATAAGAGATAAAAGTAACAAGTAAATTATGAGCAGCAGTGAAATAACAGTAGCGAGACTATATACAGGGGTGTGCCGGTACAGAGTCAATGTGCGGTACAGAGTCAATGTGCGGTACAGAGTGTCGTGTCTTTGGCATCATTAAACTGAAGACATATTTATCAAATAACTCTCTGTAATTATTATTACGCGATTAAACTGATTAATCGTGTAACTGTAATTAACTAGGTCGGGGCACCAAGGAAAATATTCAGATTACAAAGTTACAATTTTCCTAATATCTAGTCTTCTGATTAATGACATATTCGTTTACCTCGGCAGTCTCATTCCAAACGTCATAAATTGTTGGTTATCTAAACAAACCAAGTCTTCACTATGAGTCATCCATACATCAACTGTCTTAAAATTATTTATTTACTAACTATGTAATTCGCAGAAATGCATAACAAACAGATATGGTTACAAGGAAATTATTGGAGAATGTGCCCTAGTGGGCTAAACCGGCATGGCGGCTTGTTAGACAAAAGAGTTGATAATTATAACAATTGATATGCTAATCCTTTACGCATGAACGCTCACTCATTCGGGAACAATTGCAATCAATATATATATTTACGCTCAGTGTGTCGTCGGGATCTTTGTTGAAACGTTTGTTCTGTTGGAGAGTTTTGTCCTCGTGTTCTCTCTCTCTCTCTCTCTCTCTCTCGGTTAGAATGGATATTTCAAAGTGACATTCGTTCATGTCGTTATAGGACAGATGTTTCCGGCGGTTGTCGCGTTCAATGATACCGAATTCCTAGCTGCAGACTAGTAATTAATATCAAAGACTTGTTATTATTCTGTCGGTATCAATAGTCTAAGAGTTTAACCACGTGGTATGGTTAACATCTTACAAGCATCCCAACATATTCCAAATAGCTTTATCCTTATTCATTCATTTTATACAACCATTAGATGTAAGTCTCACAACTGAGGCTATTATATAAACAGAGCCATGGTAATGTGGCCGTATTGTCTCTCATGAGTTTCACAAAATTGTACCAAACGGACCAGTTCGTAGCTGGATTCTTCACCGATCTTTTATACCTTCTCCAGAACATAAATGTTGTTCGGTTCTCCAGTCCTGTGAGGTGGAAGAATTCCTGGGTTCTTTCTATGAAACCCACTCTGTCTCAAAACTGTGGCCATGAGGCAGGCCATTCTTTAGGAATTTACGACCGCTCTCACAGAGCCTGGGTAGGGGGAGGTAGGGGGATGGTGCATAGAAAACCCAAAGAGGGCAACGTCATGACAAGAGTCAATGTGCCGTACAGAGTCAATGTGCCGGTACAGAGTCAATGTGAGGTACAGAGTCAATGTGAGGTACAGAGTCAATGTGAGGTACAGAGTCAATGTGAGGTACAGAGTCAATGTGAGATACAGAGTCAATGTGAGGTACAGAGTCAATGTGAGGTACAGAGTCAATGTGAGGTACAGAGTCAATGTGAGGTACAGAGTCAATGTGCGGTACAGAGTCAATGTGCGGTACAGAGTCAATGTGAGGTACAGAGTCAATGTGAGGTACAGAGTCAATGTGAGGGGACATCGGTTACCTCGACTAACTCTGTACCGGTACAAGCCTCGCTTGTAATTTTACTGGTGCTGTTTAATTAATTGTTACTTTCATTTTAAATGTTTTACTTATCTATTTTTTACTTAACACGTATTTTTCTTAAAACTACATTGTTGGTTAATAAGGGCTTGTAAGTCAACATTTCACTGTAAGGTCTACACCTGTTGTATTCGGCGCGTTCACACGCAAATAGAATTTGAATTTGATTTATAGCCAAGTTAGTATAACTCATAATATACAGACGTGAGGTTATCACAGTAGTGGAGATCAACATTAAATGTAATGTGAGTATAAAGCACTGTGTTCATAAAACACTTTATTTCTAGCTCAACGTTTGGTTTCAATGTACGTGTAAGAAATGACTACTGTAATCACATATAATGTGTAACATAGTGTTCCAATTCGGCAAGAACAGCGTTTCTGCGAAGAAAACAAACACCAATAAACAGCCGTCCCACAGTGAGTAATGATCGACATTCTCATTCCGGAATGTTAGTAATTGTCCATTCTTTAAACTCCCACCTTTCCCTCCCCAAGGTTCTTGGCAACGTGGCCCACTAAGGCAAACAAAAGAGTCATTGAAACCTTAGAGCCACATTTGAATGTGATCACTTTTTTTTCCTTTTTTTTTAAAACTCAGAGCCAACGAATGTCAAGAGTTGAACTCTTTCACTTTCAGCACTTACTCCAAGAGTTATGAAACCGCGGGCCAAGAGAAACAAGTCCACTTGGAGTGAACAACCACTAACTCTCATAACTCGGTCTGTGTTGAACACAGCCTCTCATTTCAGGTGCTATAAAATACAGCAGTGAGGTACAACAAGTGAACGAGCAGTGAGATGTAACCTGTGTTGAAAACTGTAAGCTTGTAGTCTGCAGGACTCGGCGGTTTGAGACGTTGGTTTGCTGGGTCAGTAATAAGCTCTGTGCTGTTATCTAGACGTTGATTTGCTGGGTCAGTAATAAGCTCTGTGCTGGGTCAGTAATAAGCTCTGTGCTGGGATCTAGACGTTGATTTGCTGGGTCAGTAATAAGCTCTGTGCTGGGTTCTAGACGTTGATTTGCTGGGTCAGTAATAAGCTCTGTGCTGGGTTCTAGACGTTGATTTGCTGGGTCAGTAATAAACTCTGTGCTGGGTTCTAGACGTTGATTTGCTGGGTCAGTAATAAGCTCTGTGCTGGGTTCTAGATGTTGATTTGCTGAGTCAGTAATAAGCTCTGTGCTGGGTTCTAGGCGTTGATTTGCTGGGTCAGTAATAAACTCTGTGCTGGGTTCTAGACGTTGATTTGCTGGGTCAGTAATAAGCTCTGTGCTGGGTTGAGATGTTGATTTGCTGGGTCAGTAATGTACTCTGTGCTGGGTTCTAGATGTTGATTTGCTGGGTCAGTAATAAGCTCTGTTCTGGACGTACTGGGTGACATATTGCTGGTGAGGGAGTAGTCCATACAATTTCATATAGTCAGAGTGTGTGTCTGTCTCTCTCTGTCTCTCTCTGTCTCTATCTGTCTCTCTCTGTCTGTCTCTCTCTGTCTCTGTCTGTGTCTCTCTCTGTCTCTGTCTGTTTCTGTCTGTGTCTGTCTCTCTCTGTCTCTCTGTCTCTCTCTGTCTCTCTGTCTCTCTGTGTCTCTCTCTATTTGTCTCTCTCACTGTCTCTGTCTCTCTCTGTCTTCTCTGTGTGTCTCTCTCTGTCTCTCTGTCTCCCTGTCTCTCTGTGTCTCTGTCTCTCTGTCTCTGTCTCTGTTGGACTGTGATCATTGCACCAGTCTTTCTCTGTGTGGAACTGATCTGGAACGCACTTTCAGAGGGTGTTAGTGTGGTGTCAGTACTTCAGAGGGTGTTAGTGTGGTGTCAGTTGTTCAGAGGGTGTTAGTGTGGTGTCAGTTCTTCAGAGGGTGTTAGTGTAGTGTCAGTAGTTCAGAGGGTGTTAGTGTGGTGTCAGTTCTTCAGAGGGTGTTAGTGTGGTGTCAGCAGTGCAGAGGGTGTTAGTGTGGTGTCAGTAGTTCAGAGGGTGTTAGTGTGGTGTCAGTACTTCAGAGGGTGTTAGTGTGGTGTCAGTTCTTCAGAGGGTGTTAGTGTGGTGTCAGTACTTCAGAGGGCGTTAGTATGGTGTCAGTTCTTCAGCGGGTGTTAGTATGGTGTCAGTACTGTACATCACAACAGTCTGTAGACTTTAAAACCCCTGTTCTCTTTATAGGGGACATTATTGAGAAACAAAATCAACAAGGATGCTAATTTAATGCTGCAATATAAAACTTTTTTGGGCAACCTGTTCTGATTCACATAGAAATGTAGTTATAGATCTGTCATTCTCAAAGAAAGCAAGTCTAAGAAGTGGCAGATCTGTTCTATATGTGCTTTTTTCTATGCTCAAGTTTTTAAGTTTAGTTTCTGCGTCTTTTACATTCGTTTTTGTACACCAGCTTCAAACAGCTGAAATTCAATATTTTTTACATAGGTCCTGGGGTATTTCAGCGTGACATTGGTCCTGGGGTATTTCAGCGTGACATTGGTCCTGGGGTATTTCAGCGTGACATTGGTCCTGGGGTATTTCAGCTTGACATTGGTCCTGGGGTATTTCAGCGTGACATTGGTCCTGGGGTATTTCAGCTTGACATTGGTCCTGGGGTATTTCAGCGTGACATTGGTCATGAGGTATTTGTTTCAGCTTGACATTGGTCCTGGGGTATTTCAGTTTGACATTGGTCCTGGGGCATTTCAGCTTGACATTGGTCCTGGGGTATTTCAGCATGACATTGGTCCTGGGGTATTTCAGCGTGACATTTGTCCTGGGGTATTTCAGCGTGACATTGGTCCTGGGGTATTTCAGCTTGACATTGGTCCTGGGGTATTTCAGTGTGACATTGTTCCTGGGGTATTTCAGCATGACATTGGTCCTGGGGTATTTCAGCTTGACATTGGTCCTGGGGTATTTCAGCTTGACATTGGTCCTGGGATATTTCAGCTTGACATTGGTCCTGGGGTATTTCAGCTTGACATTGGTCCTGGGGTATTTCAGCGTGACATTGGTCCTGGGATATTTCAGCTTGACATTGGTCCTGGGGTATTTCAGCGTGACATTGGTCCTGGGATATTTCAGCTTGACATTGGTCCTGGGGTTTTTCAGCTTGACATTGGTCCTGGGGTATTTCAGGAACCCGTTGTATGTGGGGCAGTATAATGTTCATCTAATATGTACATTTTGAAAGTTGAATCCAATGAAAAAGTAAATATTCTCAAACTGAAATAAACCCTTTCAAACTGATAATGAATCATTTACTCCCTAATGATTTAAAAACAATTCCATTCTGCAGAGCTATCAGGTTGCATTAGACTCAGCTTGTAACTGTACTTGTGTTGTCTCCTGTTTTCTATCCACTGAACCCATGAGGTTTGAGCTCCAATTCATTATGTATGAGGCTCAACTTACAGTACTTGACTGTTGATTAATACAACGTTTTCAGTTGGTATGTACATCGGCAAAAAATGGTTTTGCATACAATATAAATTCTTATTCTTTCTGGTCTAATTATTTATACAGAGAATCACACTGTAACACTGACACTTACACATAAGAGGGAGAATACAGTTTATTATGCAGACATCTATTCTGGGTCTGGCCCACAGGGCAGTTGTTGAATGCAGTTTATTTCAGGGGATCTGACAGCTGGAAAATAGAGTTATTAATACTGTAAATGTGACACTTAGAGGGCAAACAAGCAACCCACACTGATCACACTACAGCACAGTATCAGGCATAAATACGAGGAGCGCGTGTGTGTGTGTGTGTGTGTGTGTGTGTGTGTGTGTGTGTGTGTGTGTGTGTGTGTGTGTGTGTGTGTGTGTGTGTGTGTGTGTGTGTGTGTGTGTGTATGTTAATGCAATGCATATTGTATTTAATAGCAACTCGCTTGCCAACTTGAGTACATGACATCCTGTGTGATCCTATCCTGATGTTACATTGTTGGTCAGATTGTATCTCGTGATGTTACATTGTTGGTCAGATTGTATCTAGTGATGAAACATTATTGATCAGATTGTATCTCGTGATGAAACATTGTTGGTCAGATTGTATCTCGTGATGAAACATTGTTGGTCAGATTGTATCTCGTGATGTAACATTGTTGGGTGTGTAAAGGTGTACACTTTTGTTTCAAAGTAGATTTGTTTAAACAATTTAAAAGCAATTCTACCAAATACTTATTGAGTGTATGTAATCGTCTGACCCACTGGGAATGTGATACAAGAAATAAAAGCTGAAATAAATTATTCTCTCTACTGTTATTCTGACATTTCACATTCTTAAAATAAGGTGGGATTCCTAAATGACCTAAGACAGGGAGTTTTTACAGGGATTAAACGTTAGGAATTGTGAAAAACTGAGTTTAAATGTATTTGGCTAAGGTGTATGTAAACTTCTGATTTCAATTGTATCTGATATTGCCAACAAGCTTAAATTCTTGTTAATCTAACTGCACTGTCCAATTTACAGTAGCTATTACAGTGAAATAATACCATGCCATTGTTTGAGGAGAGTGCACAGTTATGAACTTGAAAATGTATTAATAAAACAATTAGGCACATTTGGGCAGTCTTGATACAAAACTTTGAACAGAAATACAATGGTTGATTGGATCAGTCTAAACCTTTGCACATATACTGCTGCTGCCGACTAGTGGCCAAAATATAAATTGCGCCTGGGCTGGAATAATAAATGATGGCCTTTCTCTTGCATTTCAAAGATGATGGTACAAAAAAATACAAAAAAACGCATGTTTTTGTCTTTGTATTATCTTTTACCAGATCTAATGTGTTATATTCTCCTACATTCGTTTCACATTTCCACAAACTTCAAAGTGTTTCCTTTCAAATATGCATATCCTTGCTTCAGGTCCTGAGCTACAGGCAGTTAGATTTGGGTATGTCATTTTAGGCGAAAATTGAAAAAAAAGTGGCGGATCCTTTTAACACTACCAAGAACTCCTAATTTAGCCCACTGTAATAAAATGATATAATTACTGTAAGTTGCTCTGAATAAGAGCATTTCATAGATGAGTAAAATGTAAAATGTAAATGTTTTACATACAGATCTCATATTACTGTATTGAATATTTTTTTTAAACATTATTTAGATATTGATGTCACAATTGTATCATTTGTACAGCTCTTCATAAAACATGTAGTTATTTGTTACGTTTGACTGTAAAACCTAGCAGTGCTTCTTATTTCTCTGAGAGTGAGGCAGATATATAGCATTTTGCAAAAAAACATGATTATTTGTCTCTCTGAAATGAAACCATCAAGTGATAGATTTTAATACATGTCTGTCACTAGGAACAACCAATTGCCATGATTAAATAGTAAAAAAATGATATTATTTAATGAAATAATAAAAGCTAATATACCAACATTTATGATAATGGTTATGTAGTGTTTTGGAATAAAACTCTTCAAATTGTCCCACTGTGATTGTGTAACATGGGGGGATTACAGATGAATTAGCATTTAACCAATCCTGCCGACTACGCCAGATTACAGATTCCACTCCGTAGTGAAAATCAAATCTACACAAATCAATGACGATATAATCAATCGATGTTCATTGTATGAAGAGTAAGCCGCACCTCGGGACAGTTTAACCCCTACATATCAGTCGATGGCAACCAATTATCATACTACTCATATCAAACTATCACGCTTGACCTTGATTCTAAACTCATTTGCAACTTTCATGTTCCCAGAGTTGACCAATAGGATCCAAAGATATGTGTTCGCTAACATACAACCTTTTACATTCTCTGTCCACAGGACAACAATATATTAGTTGAATATAAAGCTGAAAGTATGCATATACACTGAGTGTACAAAACATTTCCAAGAAATAAACTGACCTGGTGAATCTATTGTCCCTTATTGATGTCACCTGTTAAATCCACTTCAATCAGTGTAGATGAAGGAGTGGAGACAGGTTAAAGAAGGATTGTTAACCCTTGAGACAATTGAGACATAGATTGTGTATGTGTACCATTCAGAGGGTGAATGAGCAAGAAAACATATTTAAGTGCCTTTGAACGAGGCGCACCGGTTTAAGTGTGTCAAAAACAGCAACGTTACTGGGTTTTTCCCACTGAACAGTTTCCCATGTGTATCAAGAATGGTCCACCACCCAAAGGAAAACCCAGCCAACTTGACACAACTGTTGGAAGCATTGAAGTCAAGATAGACCAGCATCCCTGTGGAACGCTTTCGACACCTTGAGTCCCATGCCCCCAACGAAGTGAGGATGTTCTGAGGGCAAAAGGGGGTGCAAATAAATATTGGGAAGGTGTTCTTAATGTTTTGTCCAGTGTCTATCGCTTGAAAGATATAGGGAATTAAAGCATGTAAATTATTCATGCAATAAAAAACATATGTAGCAGTCTGATCCAGATTTTCTGATTAGTTGCCAAAACATGGATTCAAGCATAATTTTTTTATTTTCACAAATCTAAAGCAATGATGAGAAGTCATATGTCTGTCTCTCTGTCTATACTATTCTCAAGAACTGTTGGTGAACCCCTGTCGTCAATGTGCATTAATTTGTTGATGCTGTGAGGGTTGATTATATGGTGCACCATAGATGACTGACTCATCTCTTTCAGTTATTTAGTTCACACTTAGTTCACCCTCTGTTTTTTTATTATCAGCCTCAGTTCATCACAGTCATTACATATTGGATATTTGCAGCATCTTCTGCCAGGTTTGATAATGGTTTGGACTGTGGAGATATGTCCATATACACTGTCATTTCTTGGGATATATAAGAAAACATACCTTACTTCCCAATTCTTTATCGACATTTCAGGGACAGAAAAATCACTTTGATTGATTGTATCCTCTTCACAGAAAAGTGATACAATCTGTGGAAACGATGAGTTCTGTAGGAGCCAGGAGACCTAAAAGACAATTATTTTTAAAAAGAGGAAGAAGGTTTTAAAGTTTTGATTGCCATAGATATGACATAGTTCCTGATTTAAAGGTTGATTATCCCTAAGTTGTATCATCATACCATGATAAAAAGGCCATAGAAACGGGACATGGAACAAGCTAAAATAATAGCCTGGTAGAGTTTAGAAAATGGATTCGTAGAGAGTGCAGGTTTATTTTCTTAACCTAGTGTCACCTAAAATATGTTCATTATACATAGTAATATCTATGAGAAATGTTGATGGTCATCGTCAGGGGTGTCCTCTGTCACACATTGCATTTGAGCAGTTCGAGACAAGCTAGCCAGTAAGAACAAGCATCTCTTTATAATGCATCTAAAATACATTACAAGACAGGGTCTAAGGAACATGACAGCCTTGCAAAGAGCTTTGCAAGACACGTCTCGGCACTCTCTGCATGTTACTCTCTAAATGTGCATCATTTCCACACAGATTGTTTTTCTTTTGTGACTGAATGCTCTGCTCCGGATCCATTAGCTTGTGTACAGCCTTATGAATAAGTGATGCTACCACTTTAGAGACCTTCTCCTAAATTGGTTGATACAAATCCCAATATAAATAACACACGAGCTTCTTTCCTTCCATTGTGACAGGTGTCTTTCTTCTCTTTCTCCGTTCTTCTGTTGACGTAACAGTGTCCATTTAGAGGAGAAACCAACATACAACAGGAAACACAATGACACAGGTGTTACCGTTCAGATGGGGAGAGCCGTGTGTCGTGTCACTCGACTCCAAGTCACCGGGATTGAACCTGATGGATGTGAATGTGATGTTTTTCAAAATGATCAAAGACAAACATTGGGTATTCTTTGAAGATTAAATCATGTTACGGTAGATAAGAGGAAATCAATGTACAAACTATATGTTATTGAATCCAATTTAATATGCCTTTAGGATGTTGACCTGCGGTATGTCAAGACTGATGCACCTTTTGTTGTATCATATGTTGACTGGTGAGCTGTTTAACCAATTCCACTCGAGGTGTACTTAACTCCCTAAACAGTAGAGTTAGGTTTTCCCTTTTCACTTTACTGTACATCTACGCTTCACTGGTCCCAGTCCAGTATTTTAACAAAACACAAGTGAATTGAAAACACAAGCGAATTCTCCGGTTTGGTTGAAACTCATTGGTTCTTGTTTCATATTTTCAGCCAGTTAGTTGCATCGAAGCTGACAACTTCTAATGACAGTAGGAAAGGATTCCGTCTTGTTCTTTAATTAGATCCACACCTCTGTGTTGCAGGTCCCATAGAGACCAAATAGACCAATACAAAGTCTTAGAACAACAACACTGAGACAATAAGGCAGGTCCCAATGATGTGGAGGTACAGACATGGCCGCCACTCTTAGACCTGGAGATTATTACAGCAACAATTCATTGCATGTTGACTGAATTAATGGAGTGGAAAAACATGATTATTACATGGGGGGAATAAGACTAGTGGAGCATTGGTAATGAGAGAGAGAATGAGAGAGAGAGAGAGAGAGAGACAGAGACAGAGAGAGAGAGAGAGAGAGGAGAGAGAGAGAGACAGAGACAGAGAGAGAGAGAGAGAGAGAGAGACAGAGAGAGAGAGAGACAGAGAGAGAGAGTAGAGATAGAGAGAGAGAGAGTGAGAGAGAGAGAGAGACAGTGAGAGAGAGAGAGAGACAGAGACAGAGAGAGAGACAGAGAGAGAGAGACAGAGAGAGAGAGAGAGAGAGAGAGAGAAGAGAGAGAGACAGAGAGAGAGAGAGATGACAGAGACAGAGAGAGAGAGACAGAGAGAGAGAGAGACAGAGAGAGAGAGAGAGAGAGAGAGAGACAGAGAGAGAGAGAGAGGGAGAGACAGAGACAGAGACAGAGGGAGAGGGAGAGGGAGAGAGAGACAGAAAGAGACAGAGACAGAGACAGGAGACAGAGGGACAGAGAGAGAGAGAGTGTGAGAGAGAGACAGACAGAGACAGAGACAGAGAGAGACAGACAGAGAGAGAGTGAGAGAGAAACAGACAGAGACAGAGACAGAGACAGAGACAGAGACAGAGACAGAGACAGAGACAAAGGGAGAGGGGAGAGAGAGAGAGTGCCATCACAGTAGCAAGATTTGTGACCTGTTGCCACAAGAAAAGGTCAACCAGTGAAGAACAAACACCCTTGTAAATACAACTCATATTTATGCGTATTTATTTTCCCTTTTGTACTTTAACCATTTGTAGATCGTTACAACACTGTACATATACATAGTATGACATTTGTAATGTCTATATTCTTTTGGAACTTCTGTCAGTGTAATGTTTACTATTAAGTTTTATTGTTTATTTCTCTTTGTATATAATCTACTTCACTTGCTTTGGAAATGTTAACACATGTTTCCCATGTCAATAAAACCCCTTGAATTGAATTGAAATTGAGAGAGAGAGAGAGAGAGAGAAAGAGATGAAGCGTGGCATGGGACAGTGAGGATTGAGGATCCAGGATTTCTGTGGTATCTGAAGAATCTCCCTCCTGGCCATAGAGCCACGGTGAATGACTGATCAAGGGTAGGCACAGATTATTGTTCAGAAACCTCTGTGAATGTACACCCCATCGTCACTGTACTTGACTGATCATATGAAGGCCCATTCTACAGTATTGTTCAGAAACCTCTGTGAATGTACACCCCATCGTCACTGTACTTGACTGATCATGTGAAGGCCCATTCTACAGTATTGTTCAGAAACCTCTGTGAATGTAAACACCATGGTTTATAACACAGAGTGAAGAGCCAGAGCCCCTGATGTGCAGCCTGCATGCAGCCATCCATCTAGCCCTTTATAAATAAATTATCTGAATTCCACCTAAGGCTTAACCCCCTAAATTCACCGCAATTACAGGGGTATATTATTATTAGCGTTCAAGTAGAGGCTCCGGCTGTAGTCGGTTGACTGGCAGGAAACATTTATGGCAGGTGGGGGACAGCCCCCCCCCCTAAATTAGGTTAGGTTTAGGGCAGTAAATCAGGTTAGGTATAAGATATGGTCTTGTTTAGGGCAGTATATCAGGTTAGGTTTAGGGCAGTATATCAGGTCAGGTTTAGGGCAGTATATCAGGTTAGGTATAAGACATGGTCTTGTTTAGGGCAGTATGTCAGGTTAGGTATAAGACATGATGTTGTTTAGGGCAGTATATCAGGTCAGGTTTAGGGCAGTATGTCAGGTTAGGTATAAGACATGATCTTGTTTAGGGCAGTATGTCAGGTTAGGTATAAGACATGGTCTTGTTTAGGGCAGTATGTCAGGTTAGGTATAAGACATGGTCTTGTTTAGGGCAGTATGTCAGGTTAGGTATAAAACATGGTCTTGTTTAGGGCAGTATGTCAGGTTAGGTATAAGACATGGTCTTGTTTAGGGCAGTATGTCAGGTTAGGTATAAAACATGATCTTGTTTAGGGCAGTATGTCAGGTATCTGCTGGATATCTCTTACAGAGTTAAAGAAACGTATCTCCTTGTCTTGAGACTTGGTCTGTCTCCGTATTGCTATGTATTTACAGTCGCCCCTCTTGTTCTATTAATGCCCTGGTCTCATTTTCTTTCCTACCCTGTCCTGTTCTATTCATGCCCTGGTTTTCTTGTCTTTCCTACCCTGTCCTGTTCTATTCATGCCCTGGTTTTCTTGTCTTTCCTACCCTGTCCTGTTCTATTCATGCCCTGGTTTTCTTGTCTTTCCTACCCTGTCCTGTTCTATTAATGCCCTGGTCTCATTTTCTTTCCTACCCTGTCCTGTTCTATTCATGCCCTGGTTTTCTTGTCTCTCCTACCCTGTCCTGTTCTATTCATGCCCTGGTTTTCTTGTCTTTCCTACCCTGTCCTGTTCTATTCATGCCCTGGTTTTCTTGTCTTCCTACCCTGTCCTGTTCTATTCATGCCCTGGTTTTCTTGTTTCTCCTACCCTGTCCTGTTCTATTCATGCCCTGGTTTTCTTGTCTCTCCTACCCTGTCCTGTTCTATTAATGCCCTGGTCTCATTTTCTTTCCTACCCTGTCCTGTTCTATTCATGCCCTGGTTTTCTTGTCTCTCCTACCCTCTCCTACTTATTCTGACAGTGACACTAACTCCTCACTGCTTCTCTGGCCCTGCCTGGCACTTCTCCAAGATACGCGTTGGTAACATGCAGTCCTGTACTGGCGGATCTAACTCGAACAGAAGACAGTTTTATGGTGGTCTCTGCTCTCATCTTCGGCGAGTTCGCAAAACCACAAATGACACTTTTCTATTTCAATCTCATTTCTTACTTGTTTAGTTGTAACTGTGTACACTGCATTGGGGTTAGTGGCGTAGAGATGATCTGGAATGGTTAATTCCTGAATTTGAGGAAGCAAGAAGGAATTTGAAGGTGACAATATCAATATAACTAATCGTTTAAATCGACCTTAAACTGGCCTTCACAGTTTAGCATTTAAAATATTTTTTTTCTATAAATATGTAAACATTACAAACAGATGTTTAGTATAACGCCCAATGCAACAACAATAACGTGTGCATTAAACATGTCATTCCATGTAGTGTACAGCAGATGTCCTTTATTCCACCACTCTCCTTCTACTGCCACTTTAGCTGTCAGGTCGTATAAACACAGCCGTGGCATCATGTCCCATGATATCTGAGGCCTGTCACGCGGAGTTCCTTAAACCACTGGAGCGTCTCTGCTGCCTGGTAAATAAATAACAAGGCTCTGAAATCTCAGACACCGTTCTGAGTTATGGAAACCATCCCAAACATCCACCCTCCTTATCTACGCACTTAGAGATAACCAAGCAAGATTTGGCACAGCTGGAGAGTCAGACTCCTTCGCCTTCTCTTCTCCTCTGTCCGGGTGTCTGTCTGTCTATCTATCGTTCCCCTTCTACATGGGTGAGTGCCTCTACTCCCTGGTATTGTTATACCATCTTTTCAACGTTCATCCCTCCATCCCCCTCTCTCTTGCTCTCATTGGCAGGGTATGTGGTGTGGACTGCAGCTGGGAGGGTTACTGGCCTGGTGACGGCTCGGTTAGGACATTAGGACGGTCCGGCTCCCGCTGCAGGACACTGGGAACCTCTCCGTCCTCACGCTCCACCTGGCAACTGGGGGTGCAGAGGTAGGGGGGGCCTGTGGAGGTTCAGTAGGGGGTCGGCAGGGGGGTGGTGATGGGGATGGGGGGGAAGAGGGAAGAGGGAGGCAGTGTCTCATGGTCTCCTGGTCTGTCTGGGGAACCCTCATGCCTGCTCTAACACTCATTACTCTCCCTGAATCCCGCGGGTGCTCGGTGCTAGACACCATTCCAATGTGAAAGCATCCCGGGTGCTAGTGCTGCTCCAGGACCGACTATAGCTACCTCCGCTCCCAGGTTACAGTATTCACTTAACGAGGGACAGCCTAGTCACTGGTCCCAAGCGACACCAGGAGAGCCAAGCCAACCGCTGTGTGCCTGGGCAGTAATGGTGGGGGTAACACAATCTCACTGGTTGGTTTGAAAATGTGTTGCTGTCTGAAAGAAGCAGTAAATATCATTCAAATTCTCTTTGTTTTTCCAACTTTTACATTTGACTATCACTTTACTTTGTGCACAAAGTTCAGAGAACGAACACAATATATATTCCACAAAGGACTCGAGTTTAAAATAATGGCCAACAGTCTCTTGATACAATTTCCATTTAGAGTTCTATCAGAATAATATAATGCCAGACATGCTATAATGTTACTATTGTTTTAACTAACCTATTTTCCTAGGAAGTAAATTAATTGTGCCACTTGAGTATAAGATGTGTATTTTTAACGTCTCGTCTCTTTGTTTTGTTTACTGGACCTTAATATAGTATTATCGTGCTGAGTATTTTCCCCTGCCTTTAGCACAAAGCCACATACTGATCCACATAACTAGGTAGTGCTTTTCAAAACGCCTGATCCTTAACAGAAAGCAGGATGTGTGAAGAAAACGTGGAGATAAATTCACTCTATGGGACGTGTTCACTTCAGATGGGAAGGGCAGAGCCAGAGATAAATACCAGAAAAATGTTCCTATGGTTTGTGAGATGACTCAAAATATAACACTCAAATAATATTTAAAACATCCAAACACGTGAAGTTTTGTAAATGTTAATTTTAACGGGGCAGAGGAGGTTGGAGGTTTGGGACAGAGATGTTTCAGCGTTATATGATTAAATCAATAAGAGTTTGGGAAATAAAACGTTGATGGTCAGTTAAACAATGTCTTTTAAATTCACAAACAAGGGTTTTGCTCAGGAAAAGGAGGTCATATCAAGTAGAAGCATTAGCGTGAATAAAGACACATTGACGAGGGGAAACTCCCTCTTGCTTATGGCAACAACAAAGTCATTCTCAACAAGAGGTCATTTTATCAATAAAACATTTTAATACACTTGTTATGGGGGGGCATATCTATCCATGGGCGTGAACACAACCAAAAAAAAGAAGGAATTTGTGGATGATAAAATCAGTATCCGTTCTATATACGTCTCTTAAATATCCTTTCATCCGAGTCGGGGTACAAGCAGAGGAGCGTGAAAAACATAAATGCTGCAAATGTCATTAAATGCCTTTTTTTTAAGCGCTCTTTCTCTGCTAAATAAGTCATAGTCACGGTCTGCAAAGCATATCCACAACACGCAGTACTTGGATCTCTCTCACGGCGAGTAAGTGTGGATCCGTCCTGACTCCCTGCTTGGGAGGATCTCACCCTTATAACACTGCCAATATACGACAAGGTCGCTACCATCTTCAGCCAAGTCTCTTTAAGGGCAGCGTGGCTAGACTGGCTATCGCATGAAGCAGACACGGACATGAGGTCATCAAAAGATCATGACAAAAATCATTAAGACAGCTGGTACTAGCTGGCAAAAAAAAAAAAATATTTACCACATGTTGTGAACACTTTTTTGTTTTAACTGAAATTAATCAATAAAGGGTGCAAGCTTGCAGTTTATCCTGCAATTATTGAAACACATGTCAGACATGAAAGGGATGGATTGTTTTATTTGATCACGTACGTATATTGGAGACTGTGCAGTGAAGATTTGTACAGTACAGTTTCTACTGTACCAATGAGTTAAAAGATACTGTATGACTTGTCATGTTATCATTGTCAGTTGTTTCATTCAATATAGAGGAGGGGAAAAAGCAACAGCACCTTCCAGTTTAATGCACAAAAACCACTTACACACAAGTGACAGACCACATTACCCCCTTTCACTTCCATTAACTGCGATTTCTGGATGTCTGCCTACAGTGGGTAGACAGCCCCTCTTCTGAGATATGTGATTTCTGGATGTCTGCTTACAGTGGGTAGACAGCCCCTCTTCTGAGATATGGTCCAGGGATGTTTTTTGAAGGGACGTGGGATTTCTGATCCTTGTCTGTCCCGTGCATTTCCAGGACAGCAGTAAGAGGAGGAGGGACAGAGATAGGTCAGTGAGTCCCAGATTGTTGTCTTTCGGTAATGTATTAATGGCCGTCTGGCCTCCATCTTTACTACTATGAGGCCAGAACATACAGAGTAAAAGAGTAGCCTACATTATTTCTTAACCAGAAGGGTTAAATATGGATGAGGGACCGGGAGGTATTCAGAGCTAACACACACACACACACACACACACACACACACACACACACACACACACACACACACACACACACACACACACACACACACACACACACACACACACACACACACACACACACACACACACAAACTGAAGGATGTTTGTAGACCAACTACACTGTATGGTTGTACTGAGACATTGTGAAAAACAAAATGGGAGAGACAGACCGTGAGAGACAGAGAGAGACAGAGAGAGACAGAGAGAGACAGAGAGAGACAGAGAGAGAGAGAGAGAGAGAGAGAGAGAGAGAGAGAGAGAGACCGTGAGACCGTTCTAGAACCTGTGTTGATAGCTTGTTGTGTTTTAAAACTTTTGGGAAAGTGTGTGTCACACCTTCAGTCCAAAGGGAGGCTCTCTATAAAACACTGTGAAACCAGTGGATGTAACACCTCGACAACTGAGGAGTTTCAACAAAACAAAAGGCATACAGCTGTCGAATGGTGTCAAGTGGAAATGTCCCACTGACTGCCTTGGAGAAAAAACAACACCACAATGAACAATTACTTTTATGAGACAGTGGTGAAAATTCACAATTACTTTTACGAGACAGTGGTGAAAATTCACAATTACTTTTACGAGACAGTGGTGAAAATTCACAATTACTTTTACGAGACAGTGGTGAAAATTCACAATTACCTTTACGAGACAGTGGTGAAAATTCACAATTACTTTTACGAGACAGTGGTGAAAATTCAGAATTACTTCAATGATACTGCGGTGAAAAACAACATATCTCCAATGGCTTTCTGTATATGTAGGCTTACAGGTGCATCCCGTACACCCATGATAGTCAGTGGAGCCGCTGTAATGAACGATTGACTCAGAACACACAGAGGACCCGGTGTGCATAGTCATAACTAAAAACTGTGGGCCGTTGAGATAGAGCGAAACCTTTTATTTATCTCCCTGTTCAACAGAGGATAGGGCATAAGAGCATCCTGCAGTCTGTTTGTACGTGCCCTGAGCAGCTGAAGTCAAGTCTTATGTACTATTTGTTGAAGGATTCAACATGGGAATTTTGTGAGTAAACCTATTTCAGTTAGAGCTCACATGATCAGTTACAGGATCTCTCGCTTGATTTTTTTCCACTCAATGAATTGTGTTTTCTAGTCAATGAATCACAAGTGGAAAAAAATAAGAGAAAGAAGATATTAATCGCTATTACGTAAACAGACCAAGGTTGGGATTCCTCCCCTGTGCCAGGCAAGTGATCTGTTTTAAATCCTCATAGAAGGCATTACCCAGCATGCACTATAATATATCATTATATCAAAATCATGTATCAGATCATTGTTTTCTAAACGATTCAGCGTATTAGTAGATAAGCACACATTAGATACTATATAATCCATCTGAATAACAGTATCCTTATTTAACCTCTATGTCGTTGTTGTTGTTGGCCGTACGGGAGACTGGTACTATCCTCTACTGCAGCGATCATAGCTATACTTAATACTATTAAAATATAATAAACATTATAATAAAACTAGAATTAAAAGTGACACCAAAGGTAGATCTATACCTTTAAAAAATAATAATCTAACAGCGTCTCATAACTTCATAAATGTTGTATTGGGAGTCCTTTCTGCCTCGTCCATTTCAATCTTTGTGACTTTTTCCCAGAACTGATTTGGATATCGTGGCCATACTGTGACAGGCCGTAGAGCTCACATCAATCACATCTCCTAAAAGTAGTCCAGCTGAATCCAGCCACAGTAAAGGGGCCAGAGAGCTTGTCCCTCCCTCCATCCCTCCCTCCCCCCCCCCCTCCCTCCCTCCCTCCATCCCTCCCTCCCTCCCCCCTCCCTCCATCCCTCCCTCCCTCCCCAGAGATGGCCTGGCTGTAGAAGCTTCTACAGATAACAGCCCAGTTCAGTCACTTGAAGTAATCCTTTAGTGACTAAAATGACTGGAATGACAAAATATGGGACTGTGATTTACACTTTTGGACATCAATAAAACTAGATACTCTGAGTGTTCTAGTGAAGGGACAGACGTGGAAAAAAAGGATGTTTTAGAAAAAGGGGGGAAAAAAAAAGAACAAGAAAGAAAGCTGGTACGAACACCACCCTCACCACAGGAAGGAGAGAGGTGCATGCAGCCGAGCCCTCGGAATGGAAATCTAGCAAGCGTGAAAACTGCTGCTTTCTATTGTGCTGGACATAGTGTCTATTCTCTTCCTGGGTCACGGAATGCCTTTTGCTGCTACTCTAACAGGATTGGGCTGCGTGCTATCTGCTCTACTCTTAATTCATTTAAGACCCCCCCCCCAAAAAAAAAAAATCTCCCAAGGATCCTAATAGATCCGTGTTTTAGTTCAACATACCTGGACACATTTACTCTAAGAGAATCTTGTCTGCAAAGGAAACCTAACAGAATGGTCTTGATATTTCTGAGCAAGTGCTTCTTTGAGCTCAGCTTTTTTGTTGTTGTTGCCAGCGTTGTGTGGGATAGTGTTTGTGGAGCAGGGTACTCTCTGCAAACAGAGAAATAGGAGTTGATTCTTGACTCTTCTGTAATCCAAAAAAAACGACATAAATAAACTTCTAATGTCTCGTTATGACCTCCACATGTACTGTATCAGACCATCACAAATAAACAGACTCCATACCTCAATGAAACGGGTTGTATGTTTCTAATGTGCTTTATATTAATAGGTTACACTTGCTTAACGTAGAGGAAAAGTTAGCAAGTGTAGGTCTAACATATCTATAAGCAGTTTATAATAAAAGAAAGAAATGTGTAATTAAAGATACATATATCGTTGTGTATGTATTACTGAAGATTTCCATTACTCTAAATAACTGGAGAAAATATCCTAGTGCAGTTATCATCAAGGGGATAATGATTTAAAAGACATTCTCGTTTCATGACTGGCTCTCAATATAACTTCAGCAAAAAAAATTGAACATAATATAATTTTTGTTGTTATGTAAAGTCTGAAATGGAATTACGGCTTCGTTAAAATGTCCACTTCTAGAGGTATCAATGTATGCGGAGAAAAATACTGTCTGTAATTTAAAAAAAACAAAAAACATTTAGATGTTTTAAATGAATTGTTTCTGTGCGTGACTTTACTGTGGAATATGTGGTGCTATACCGTCCACAGTGCATTCATCTGAGAGAGAATATTGAGGTTAAAAAAATCTCTCAGGACTTGAGTTTGCTGTGCAAGATACAATATTTCCCTTGACAATGAAAGGTGGAAAATATGATAAATAAAATATTATGGAAATGTGGTTCTAATATTGTATTGTCACAATCAATTTCCCATTACCCATCTCCACTTTTCTATATACCATATTATGTCCTCCTGAAATTCACTTTATGAAGCTAGTGACTCCAGTTTGCGTATAAACTATTCCTGCCTTTTTTCCTCCTCCTCCTCCTCCTGTAATAAAAAGCCCATGGCTATATGGAATGAATTGAGCATTTGACTTTCAATTAGGTTAGTATGTATACAGAGTTGGGCATTTACGTTTATTCACAGACGAGGAGGCTTGTGGCAGGGACTGATGTAGTCATATTGCAGTGAAACACTACCGTGTGCAAATTGAATGAAATCAGCAAGGCAGGGCGGGGCCGATTAAATGAACTAGTCTGTCACTCTGAGGGGACGGAGAAATGATTGTCATGTCTGTCTACAGCCGGAGCACTGTTATCAAAAGGAATAATTTTTTTAATAACTGCTATACACATAAACATGTTTTACATTAGTGGGATAAAAAAGCCATCACAGCAGCTGCTGCTTGCCTTGAGATGAACAGTTTTCACATATTATGACACCCAGCCAACTCTAGGGCTTGACTTCTCTATTGCAGATAAATTACGTTTCTCCCCGTTGTTGCATTGAATGAGTTTCAGAGTGGAAAGGTACACCGAGGGGCGTGTGTTAATTACTCCACTGACACTTCCTTCTCAAGGCAAATATGACGAAAATGAGGGTCATGGACTTCTCATATAAAAAGAGGCATTGCTTAATGATGTGAGGCCTGGGTTTAATTCAGCATGCAGGAAAGTGAGAGAGGTGGGGGGGACAGGAGGGACGGACGGACAGACAGACGTCTGAAGGAAGTGTGAGTTTCAGCGATCATTCAGAACATGTGTCAATCCAGGCCACATTGGTTTAATTCTCTGGTAAGCAACACTGGGGTGGTTCCGTTGCTATTAACTATAACCCCTATGGGTACAGTAAAACAACAAAGGAATTGTTTATTTACAGTAGGTCAGTGCTGTAAGTATGGTAAATGAATCTGCATCAAAAATGCATAACGTGGTGAGTTTTGATTGGGGTTTCATTTTGACAGGTATCAGGAGTGCCTAGCGTCACCTTTTACCTATCTAACGAACTTGGCTGATACTTAATAACGATCACAGCACTCTTTAATCGCTCTGTCAAGGAAAGGAAAATATGTCCCATTTCTAACTAGTGTACTGTAGTCTCTCTGTAAGCAGCACAGCAAAGCCAGCACTGGAAACTGAGCTGTTAATGTTACTGTATGTGATATCAACATAACAATGTGAAACCTGGTACAGGAGTTTTCATGTGTTTAGTCTCAGTTACAATACAACGAGACAATGTGACACCTGGTACAGGAGTTTTCATGTGTTTAGTCTCAGTTACAATACAACGAGACAATGTGACACCTGGTACAGGAGTTTTCATGTGTTTAGTCTCAGTTACAATACAACGAAACAATGTGACACCTGGTACAGGTGTTTTCATGTGTTTAGTCTCAGTTACAATACAACGAGACAATGTGACACCTGGTACAGGAGTTTTCATGTGTTTAGTCTCAGTTACAATAGAACGAAACAATGTGACACCTGGTACAGGTGTTTTCATGTGTTTAGTCTCAGTTACAATACAACGAGACAATGTGACACCTGGTACAGGAGTTTTCATGTGTTTAGTCTCAGTTACAATACAACGAGACAATGTGACACCTGGTACAGGAGTTTTCATGTTTTTAGTCTCAGTTACAATACAACGAGACAATGTGACACCTGGTACAGGAGTTTTCATGTGTTTAGTCTCGGTTCTAATATAATACAAGCCACAGATCAACATATAGGTATAATGTAATGCTTGATGTTTGAAATATAAATATGTCCAAGTGTGTAAAGGCCTTGTGGGGATAAAAAAGTGAAGACCATTTCCAGAGGCTCTTTCCACATGAAATGATGTGAGTGTGTAGAAGCATTATGGTAGGATGTTTTTCACAGGTCTCCCCTTTACACCAAGAGAGGGCTGGCGGGTGCTAAGTGCTGCCAGGAACAATGACCTTTAATAAAGCACAAGAGGGCAGCGAGACACGGACAGGGGGAAGAAAGAACTGTCAGGTCCACCATCCAGCCCTCCTTTCCAAATCCCCTCTTTTCTCCATGGGTGGGTGATCAGCCCCTGCTCGTCAATGCAGTGAATGTAGAAGAAGACAACATATCTGAATGATACAGACTAACCCTAAACATCTTGTTTACTGCTATAAACCACACTGATTATGTAGCCAGTTTTACTTTGTGTCATTAGGTCTCCATCATTACTGTCCTGTAGGTCTCCCTCACATCATTACTGTCCTGTAGGTCTCCCTCACATCATTACTGTCCTGTAGGTCTCCCTCACATCATTACTGTCCTGTAGGTCTTCCTCATATCATTACTGTCCTGTAGGTCTCCCTCATATTATTACTGTCCTGTAGGTCTCCCTCACATCATTACTGTCCTGTAGGTCTTCCTCATATCATTACTGTCCTGTAGGTCTCCCTCACATCATTACTGTCCTGTAGGTCTTCCTCATATCATTACTGTCCTGTAGGTCTCCCTCATATCATTACTGTCCTGTAGGTCTCCCTCATATTATTACTGTCCTGTAGGTCTCCCTCATATCATTACTGTCCTGTAGGTCTCCCTCATATCATTACTGTCCTGTAGGTCTTCCTCATATCATTACTGTCCTGTAGGTCTCCCTCATATCATTACTGTCCTGTCCTGTAGGTCTCCCTCATATTATTACTGTCCTGTAGGTCTCCCTCATATCATTACTGTCCTGTAGGTCTTCCTCATATCATTACTGTCCTGTAGGTCTCCCTCATATCATTACTGTCCTGTCCTGTAGGTCTCCCTCATATCATTACTGTCCTGTAGGTCTTCCTCATATCATTACTGTCCTGTAGGTCTCCCTCATATCATTACTGTCCTGTAGGTCTCCCTCATATCATTACTGTCCTGTAGGTCTCCCTCATATCATTACTGTCCTGTAGGTCTCCCTCATATTATTACTGTCCTGTAGGTCTCCCTCATATTATTACTGTCCTGTAGGTCTCCCTCATATTATTACTGTCCTGTAGGTCTCCCTCATATCATTACTGTCCTGTCCTGTAGGTCTTCCTCATATCATTACTGTCCTGTAGGTCTCCCTCATATCATTACTGTCCTGTAGGTCTCTCTCATATTATTACTGTCCTGTAGGTCTTCCTCATATCATTACTGTCCTGTAGGTCTCCCTCATATCATTACTGTCCTGTCCTGTAGGTCTTCCTCATATTATTACTGTCCTGTAGGGTCTCCCTCATATCATTTACTGTCCTGTAGGTCTTCCTCATATTATTACTGTCCTGTAGGTCTTCCTCATATCATTACTGTCCTGTAGGTCTCCCTCATATCATTACTGGTCCTGTAGGTCTCCCTCATATCATTACTGTCCTGTAGGTCTCCTCATATCATTACTGTCCTGTAGTCTCCCTCATATCATTACTGTCCTGTAGGTCTCCCCATATTATTACTGTCCTGTAGGTCTCCCTCATATCATTACTGTCCTGTAGGTCTCCCTCATATCATTACTGTCCTGTAGGTCTCCTCATATTATTACTGTCCTGTAGGTCTCCCTCATATCATTACTGTCCTGTAGGTCTTCCTCATATCATTACGGTCCATGTAGGTCTCCCTCATATCATTACTGTCCTGTAGGTCTCCCTCATATTATTACTGTCCTGTAGGTCTCCCTCATATCATTACTGTCCTGTAGGTCTCCCTCATATCATTACTGTCCTGTAGGTCTCCCTCATATTATTACTGTCCTGTAGGTCTCCCTCATATCATTACTGTCCTGTAGGTCTCCCTCATATCATACTGTCCTGTAGGTCTCCCTCATTTCATTACTGTCCTGTAGGTTCCTCATATCATTACTGTCCTGTAGGTCTCCCTCATATTATTACTGTCCTGTAGGTCTTCCTCATGTCATTACTGTCCTGTAGGTCTCCCTCAGATCATTACTGTCCTGTAGGTCTTCCTCATATCATTACTGTCCTGTCCTGTAGATGTCCCTCAGATCATTACTGTCCTGTAGGTCTCCCTCATATCATTACTGTCCTGTAGGTCTCCCTCATATCATTACTGTCCTGTAGGTCTCCCTCATATCATTACTGTCCTGTAGGTCTCCCTCATATCATTACTGTCCTGTAGGTCTCCCTCATATTATTACTGTCCTGTAGGTCTTCCTCATATCATTACTGTCCTGTAGGTCTCCCTCATATCATTACTGTCCTGTCCTGTAGGTCTCCCTCATATCATTACTGTCCTGTAGGTCTCCCTCATATTATTACTGTCCTGTAGGTCTCCCTCATATCATTTCTGTCCTGTCCTGTAGGTCTCCCTCATATCATTACTGTCCTGTCCTGTAGGTCTCCCTCATATCATTACTGTCCTGTCCTGTAGGTCTCCCTCATATCATTACTGTCCTGTAGGTCTCCCTCATATCATTACTGTCCTGTAGGTCTCCCTCATATCATTACTGTCCTGTAGGTCTCCCTCATATCATTACTGTCCTGTAGGTCTTCCTCATATCATTACTGTCCTGTAGGTCTTCCTCATATCATTACTGTCCTGTAGGTCTCCCTCATATCATTACTGTCCTGTAGGTCTCCCTCATATCATTACTGTCCTGTAGGTCTTCCTCATATCATTACTGTCCTGTAGGTCTTCCTCATATCATTACTGTCCTGTAGGTCTCCCTCATATTATTACTGTCCTGTAGGTCTTCCTCAGATCATTACTGTCCTGTCCTGTAGGTCTTCCTCATAACATTACTGTCCTGTAGGTCTCCCTCATATCATTACTGTCCTGTCCTGTAGGTCTTCCTCATATCATTACTGTCCTGTAGGTCTCCCTCATATTATTACTGTCCTGTAGGTCTTCCTCAGATCATTACTGTCCTGTCCTGTAGGTCTCCCTCATATCATTACTGTCCTGTAGGTCTCCCTCACATCATTACTGTCCTGTAGGTTCCTCATATCATTACTGTCCTGTAGGTCTCCCTCATATCATTACTGTCCTGTAGGTCTCCCTCATTATTACTGTCCTGTCCTGTAGGTCTCCCTCATATCATTACTGTCCTGTCCTGTAGGTCTCCCTCATATCATTACTGTCCTGTAGGTCTCTCTCATATTATTACTGTCCTGTCCTGTAGGTCTTCCTCATATCATTACTGTCCTGTAGGTCTCCCTCATATCATTACTGTCCTGTAGGTCTTCCTCATATCATTACTGTCCTGTAGGTCTCCCTCATATTATTACTGTCCTGTAGGTCTCCCTCATATCATTACTGTCCTGTAGGTCTCCCTCATATCATTACTGTCCTGTAGGTCTCCCTCATATCATTACTGTCCTGTAGGTCTCCCTCATATTATGTCAAGTGAGAGCTGACCTGTGTTGTCATGTGAGCATGTTTGTGTGTGTTTTTGTGCGTGTTGGTGCGTGTGTGTGAGTATGATTGTGTGTGTGTGTGTGTGTGTGTGTGCATGCATACTGTGTGCATGTGTTTGTGTGTGTGTATGTGTGTATGTGTGTGTGTGTGTGTGTGGTGTGTGTGTGGTGTCTGTGTGTGTGTGTGTGTGTTAAGAGCACTGAGGGGGTTGGGCTGCATGTCATATTACCGCTACCCAGGGATGTTTTCTAACTACTCACTGTGACCACCAGACTCCATCGCTTTTTGTGTTCTGTTGTGGGCCGCATAAAGACACTGTTATGAACATAAAGACACTGTTATGAACATAGAGACACTGTTATGACCATAGAGACAGTGTTATGAACATAGAGACACTGTTATGAACATAAAGACACTGTTATGAACATAAAGACACTGTTATGAACATAGAGACAGTGTTATGAACATAGAGACAGTGTTATGAACATGGAGACACTGTTATGAACATAAAGACACTGTTATGAACATAAAGACACTGTTATGAACATAGAGACAGTGTTATGAACATAGAGACAGTGTTATGAACATAGAGACACTGTTATGAACATAGAGACAGTGTTATGAACATCGAGACAGTGTTATGAACATAGAGACAGTGTTATGAACATAGCGACAGTGTAATGAACATAGAGACAGTGTTATGAACATAGAGACAGTGTTATGAACATAGAGACACTGTTATGAACATCGAGACACTGTTATGAACATCGAGACAGTGTTATGAACATCGAGACAGTGTTATGAACATCGAGACAGTGTTATGAACATAGAGACAGTATTATGAACATAGAGACACTGTTATGAACATCGAGACACTGTTATGAACATCGAGACACTGTTATGAACATCGAGACACTGATATGAACATAGAGACAGTGTTATGAACATAGAGACACTGTTATGAACATCGAGACACTGTTATGAACATCGAGACACTGTTATGAACATCGAGACACTGTTATGAACATAGAGACAGTGTTATAAACATAGAGACAGTGTTATAAACATAGAGACAGTGTTATGAACATAGAGACAGTGTTATAAACATAGAGACAGTGTTATAAACATAGAGACAGTGTTATGAACATGGAGACCGTGTTATAAACATAGAGACAGTGTTATGAACATAGAGACAGTGTTATGAACATAGAGACAGTGTTATAAACATAGAGACAATGTTATAAACATAAAGACAGTGTTATGAACACAAAGACAGTGTTTTGAACATAACGTTCCTGTTAAGAACTATTTTCTTTCACCGCGCCAAAAACAACAGTCTGCCTGCCAACTTGTTGTGTTGATGAGGTTCCATGGCAACCTAATACTGCCAATGAGAGTCTAAATGTAATCTGTTGTGTTTGTTTCAGGGAATGGCCCTAGGAAACGGACCAAGCTAAGTAAACCACTAGTGGACAGGAATGGCAGGACTACGGGTATACATACGTACAGAGTCATTCAGCAAACATAGAGGTTAGTTGTTGTGTCAACATCTACAGTAGTTTAACTGTATGTGGCTTAAAACCATCAAAAGGGTAAAAAGTATAAGATCGTAAAAATAAAGATCAATTATGACGACTCATAAAATTCCAAAACTCCAAAGGAAAAAGGTAACCATAACAACGTAGAAGTAGAAGGTCAGGATCAGATTGTTAGAATGTGATAAAATCCTCTTCAGATTCACACTCAGTGTTTCCTTGAGAGTGTCAATGCAAACGTAGGAGTTCCACAACAATCACATAATGGAGAGGTAGACCAAACTAAACCAATAAACGCTTTGGGTGGGAGGCAGGTGTCAGTTTAAATGCACGGAGCACCAGAAAATGCCCCCCCCCCCCCAAAAAAAACTCAGGCTTCAAACTTGTACGCCACATTCCCACTCAACCCAACTAGATTGGCTGTCACATCTGACACAGCTCGTCAAGAGTTCTCCTTCACTGCTCATGGGCAACACAGAGGGTCAAAAGACCAAGTACAATGGCCCAACCCTTTATTTTCGGCTTGCGAGCAGCAGATATTGAACTCTTGAAATGACAGGAGAGCATGTGGTAAAATAGCTGCCATAGAAACAGATGCTGCCCAATGACCGTTCAGTCAGAGGAGAAAAAACAGCTCTGCCTTTCTTAGTCAGATGTCAAGGTCCTGGATCAAGTCAAGGTCCTGGATCAAGTCAAGGTCCTGGATCAAGTCAAGGTCCTGGATCAAGTCAAGGTCCTGGATCAAGTCAAGGTCCTGGATCAAGTCAAGGTCCTGGATCATGCTCTGACATTCTGAACAAGCTTAAGGCCAAGACAC
>NW_021822808.1:122500-133136 GCF_901001165.1 Salmo trutta | reverse complement strand
ATAGTTGAAACAGTCCACCAGTTACTGAACACCAGTACACCAGTTAGAGAAACAGTCCACCAGTTACTGATACACTAGTGAAAACAGTCCACCAGTTACTGATACACTAGTAGAAAACAGTCCACCAGTTACTGATACACTAGTAGAAACAGTCCACCAGTTACTGAAAGACCAGAAGAAACAGTCCCACCAGTTACTGATACACTAGTAGAAACAGTCCACCAGTTACTGATACACCAGTAGAAACAGTCCACCAGTTACTGATACACTAGTAGAAACAGTCCACCAGTTACTGATACACTAGTAGAAACAGTCCACCAGTTACTGATACACTAGTAGAAACAGTCCACCAGTTACTGATACACTAGTAGAAACAGTCCACCAGTTACTGATACACTAGTAGAAACAGTCCACCAGTTCCCCATTTAGTAAAGGTACCATATGGTGTCTAGGTAACAACTGTCTCATTCTCCTCTGAGTCCTCTCTCCTTCAGACTGTCTCCTTCTCCTCTGAGTCCTCTCTCCTTCACACTGTCTCCTTCTCCTCTGAGTCCTCTCTCCTTCAGACTGTCTCCTTCTCCTCTGAGTCCTCTCTCCTTCAGACTGTCTCCTTCTCCTCTGAGTCCTCTCTCCTTCAGACTGTCTCCTTCTCCTCTGAGTCCTCTCTACTTCAAACTGTCTCATTCTCCTCTGAGTCCTCTCTCCTTCAGACTGTCTCATTCTCCTCTGAGTCCTCTCTCCTTCAGACTGTCTCCTTCTCCTCCGAGTCCTCTCTCCTTCAGACTGTCTCATTCTCCTCCGAGTCCTCTCTCCTTCAGACTGTCTCATTCTCCTCCGAGTCCTCTCTCCTTCAGACTGTCTTCTACGTGTAGCGCCAGAACATTCAGAGCAGTGGCAGGGATGAATCAAAAGGCCCGTATTGTAGTTTAGTATGATGAGAGTGATATCCTGAGTCTGCAGAGAGCATCCTAGTCGTTCAGGTGGTACCTACTGGGTTGTCTGTGGCCTGTATTATACAGGGATAAATGGGACATGTTTATCCTTCAGCATTTTACATGGTTTTTCTCTGACACGTTTTTTAAATGGATGCCACAACCCCATGACTTCCCTGTCTCCTTGCCTTGGCAGGATATTTACTCCCTCTCCTCTCCACATTACAATGGCTGCCAACAGCCATATGTTCCCTGTCTAATGTTCCCTGTCATATGTTCCCTGTCTAATGTTCCCTGTCATATGTTCCCTGTCATATGTTCCCTGTTTAATGTTCCCTGTCTAATGTTCCCTGTCATATGTTCCCTGTCTAATGTTCCTGTCATATGTTCCCTGTCTAATGTTCCCTGTCATATGTTCCCTGTCTAATGTTCCCTGTCTAATGTTCCCTGTCTAATGTTCCCTGTCTAATGTTCCCTGTCATATGTTCCTTGTCTAATGTTCCCTGTCTAATGTTCCCTGTCATATGTTCCCTGTCTAATGTTCCCTGTCTAATGTTCCCTGTCTAATGTTCCCTGTCTAATGTTCCCTGTCTAATGTTCCCTGTCTAATGTTCCCTGTCTAATGTTCCCTGTTTAATGTTCCCTGTCTAATGTTTCCTGTCTAATGTTCCCTGTCTAATGTTCCCTGTCTAATGTTCCCTGTTTAATGTTCCCTGTCTAATGTTCCCTGTCTAATGTTCCCTGTCTAATGTTCCCTGTCATATGTTCCCTGTCTAATGTTCCCTGTCTAATGTTCCCTGTCTAATGTTCCTGTCTAATGTTCCCTGTCTAATGTTCCCTGTCATATGTTCCTTGTCTAATGTTCCCTGTCTAATGTTCCCTGTCTAATGTTCCCTGTCTAATGTTCCCTGTCTAATGTTCCCTGTCTAATGTTCCCTGTCTAATGTTTCCTGTCTAATGTTCCCTGTCTAATGTTCCCTGTCTAATGTTCCCTGTCTAATGTTCCCTGTCTAATGTTCCCTGTCTAATGTTCCCTGTCTAATGTTCCCTGTCTAATGTTCCCTGTCATATGTTCCCTGTCTAATGTTCCCTGTCTAATGTTCCCTGTCTAATGTTCCCTGTCTAATGTTCCTGTCTAATGTTCCCTGTCTAATGTTCCCTGTCTAATGTTCCCTGTCATAATGTTCCCTGTCTAATGTTCCCTGTCTAATGTTCCCTGTCTAATGTTCCCTGTCTAATGTTCCCTGTCTAATGTTCCCTGTCTAATGTTTCCTGTCTAATGTTCCCTGTCTAATGTTCCCTGTCTAATGTTCCCTGTCTAATGTTCCCTGTCTAATGTTCCCTGTCATATGTTCCCTGTCTAATGTTCCCTGTTTAATGTTCCCTGTCTAATGTTCCCTGTCTAATGTTCCCTGTCTAATGTTCCCTGTCTAATGTTCCCTGTCATATGTTCCCTGTCATATGTTCCCTGTCTAATGTTCCCTGTCTAATGTTCCTGTCTAATGTTCCCTGTCTAATGTTCCCTGTCTAATGTTCCCTGTCATATGTTCCCTGTCTAATGTTCCCTGTCTAATGTTCCCTGTCTAATGTTCCCTGTCTAATGTTCCTGTCTAATGTTCCCTGTTTAATGTTCCCTGTCTAATGTTTCCTGTCTAATGTTCCCTGTTTAATGTTCCCTGTCTAATGTTCCCTGTTTAATGTTCCCTGTCTAATGTTCCCTGTTTAATGTTCCCTGTCTAATGTTCCCTGTCTAATGTTCCTGTCTAATGTTCCCTGTTTAATGTTCCCTGTCTAATGTTTCCTGTCTAATGTTCCCTGTTTAATGTTCCCTGTCTAATGTTCCCTGTTTAATGTTCCCTGTCTAATGTTCCCTGTCATATGTTCCCTGTCTAATGTTCCCTGTCTAATGTTCCCTGTCTAATGTTCCCTGTCTAATGTTCCCTGTCTAATGTTCCTGTCTAATGTTCCCTGTTTAATGTTCCCTGTCTAATGTTCCCTGTCATATGTTCCCTGTCTAATGTTCCCTGTCTAATGTTCCAGACAGACAGACAGACAGACAGACAGACAGACAGACAGACAGACAGACAGACAGACAGACAGAGACAGACAGACAGACAGACAGACAGACAGACAGACAGACAGACAGACAGACCTGATATGAACCTCCAGTAAACAAGCCTAGTTGACGAAGCCTTGGAGAGTTAATCATTCTCAAAACAACTTTCAAAACTAAATCCATATTTCAGGAGAGTCTGAATACCTCGCTGATTACCACGGATAAACGGCGATCCAGCCGCTACTTGCATCTAACTCCTGAGTACGGTAGGCAAATCTTCGTGTGTATCCCAAATGACACCCTATTCCCTATATAGTGCATATTCTGGACCAACACCCATAGGCCTCTGGTCAACAGTAGTGCACTGTGTAGGGAATAGGGTGCCATTTGGAACACACAGTCTTCGACTCATTCAGCCACAAGGGAACACAGTCTTCGACTCATTCAGCCACAGGGGAAACAGTCTTTGACTCATTCAGCCACAGGGGAACACAGTCTTTGACTCATTCAGCCACAGGGGAACACAGCCTTTTGAAAGTGTATAGCCTGGTAAATGTAATATAATCTCCCAACCACAAGATGAGTGATTGAGATCCTACCAGGAGCATAAAGGATCCTGTCAGGCAGCATTTGGTCCCTGTGTAGAACACACACACACACACACACACACACACACACACACACACACACACACACACACACACACACACACACACACACACACACACACACACACACACATAAAATAGCCATCACTAGCACATTAGAGGCTGCTGCCTGTATACATAGACTTGAACTCACTGGCCACTTTAATAAATTAAACACTAGTCACTTTAATAAATTACACACTAGTCACTTTAATAATAATGTTGACATATTTTGCTATTCTCACCTCATATGTATATACTGTATTCTATACTATATCTGTCTATGTATTACTCATCTCATATGTACATACTGTATTCTATCCTATTCTACTGTATCTTAGTCTATGTATTACTCATCTCATATGTATATACTGTATTCTATACTATTCTACTGTATGTTAGTCTATGTATTACTCATCTCATATGTATATACTGTATCCTATTCTACTGTATCTTAGTCTATGTATTACTCATCTCATATGTATATACTGTATCCTATTCTACTGTATCTTAGTCTATGTATTACTCATCTCATATGTATATACTGTATTCTATACTATTCTACAGTGTCTTAGTCTATGACGCTCTGACGTCGCTCGTCCATATATTGATATATTGTTAATTCCATTCCTTTAGATTGTGTGTATTGTTAGATATCACTCGTTAGACATTACTGCACTGCTGGAGGTAGAAACACAAGCATTTCCCCACAGCTCGCAATAACGTCTGATAAACACGCGAATGTGACCTATACAATTTGATTTGATTTGATTTGACAGACACCTCTGATGTACCGAAGGAGAACGTTTTCCTTTCCTGAGACTTCCTCTTTGACATGGTAAATATAACAATTACTAAATATAACATACATAGTAAATAGAACAATTAATAAATATAACATACATAATAAATAGAACAATTAATAAATATAACAATTAATAAATATAACATACATAGCAAATATAACAGTGTAGTGTGTCTGAACAGGGGGTGTAGTGTGACTGAACAGGGGTGTAGTGTGTCTGAACAGGGGGGTGTAGTGTGTCTGAACAGGGGGGTGTAGTGTGTCTGAACAGGGGGTGTAGTGTGTCTGAACAGGGGGTGTAGTGTGTCTGAACAGGGGGTGTAGTGTGTCTGAACAGGGGGGTGTAGTGTTACTGAACAGGGGGGTGTAGTGTGACTGAACAGGGGGGTGTAGTGTGACTGAACAGGGGGTGTAGTGTGACTGAACAGGGGTGTAGTGTGTCTGAACAGGGGGTGTAGTGTGTCTGAACAGGGGGGTGTAGTGTTGACAGGGGTGTAGGGTGCTGAACAGGGGGGTGTAGTGTGTCCTGAACAGGGGGTGTAGTGTGTCTGAACAGGGGGTGTAGTGTGTCTGAACAAGGGGGTGTAGTGTGTCTGAACAAGGGGGTGTAGTGTGATCTGAACAGGGGGTGTAGGTGGTCTGAAACAGGGGGGTGTAGGTGACTGAACAGGGGATGTAGTGTGTCTGACCAGGGGTGTAGTGTGTACTGAACAGTGGGGTGTAGTGTGTCTGAAACGGGGGGTGTAGTGTGGACTGAACAGGGGGTGTAGTGTGTACTGACACAGGGGGGTGTACGTGTGATCCTGAACAGGGGGGTGTAGTGTGTCTGAACAGGGGGGTGTAGTGTGTCTGAACAGGGGGGGTGTAGTGTGGTCTGAACAGGGGGGTGTAGTGTGTCTGAACAGGGGGGTGTAGTGTGTCTGACAGGGGGTTGTAGTGTGTCTGAACAGGGGGGTGTAGTGTGTCTGAACAGGGGGTGTAGTGTGTCTGAACAGGGGGTGTAGTGTGTCTGAACAGGGGGTGTAGTGTGTCTGAACAGGGGGTGTAGTGTGTCTGAACAGGGGGTGTGTGTGTCTGAACAGGGGGTGTAGTGTGTCTGAACAGGGGGTGTAGTGTGTCTGAACAGGGGGGTGTAGTGTGTCTGAACAGGGGGTGTAGTGTGTCTGACAGGGGGGGTGTAGTGTGTCTGAACAGGGGGGTGTAGTGTGTCTGAACAGGGGTGTAGTGTGTCTGACAGGAGGGTGTAGGTGTCTGAAAAGGGGGGTGTAGTGTTGTCGAACAGGGGGGTGTAGTGTGTCTGAACAGGGGGTGTAGTGTGTCTGAACAGGGGGTGTAGTGTGTCTGAACAGGGGTGTAGGTGTCTGAACAGGGGGGTAGTGTGTCTGAACAGGGGGTGTAGTGTGTCTGAACAGGGGGTGTAGTGTGTCTGAACAGGGGGTGTAGTGTGTCTGAACAGGGGGTGTAGTGTGTCTGAACAGGGGGTGTAGTGTGACTGAACAGGGGGTGTAGTGTGTCTGAACAGGGGGTGTAGTGTGTCTGAACAGGGGGTGTAGTGTGTCTGAACAGGGGGTGTAGTGTGTCTGAACAGGGGGTGTAGTGTGTCTGAACAGGGGGTGTAGTGTGTCTGAACAGGGGTGTAGTGTGTCTGAACAGGTGTGTAGGGGTGTAGTGTGTCTGAACAGGGGGGTGTAGTGTGTCTGAACAGGGGGTGTAGTGTGTCTGAACAGGGGGGTGTAGTGTGTCTGAACAGGGGGGTGTAGTGTGTCTGAACAGGGGGTGTAGTGTGTCTGAACAGGGGGTGTAGTGTGTCTGAACAGGGGGGGTGTAGGTGTCTGAACAGGGGGTGTAGTGTGTCTGAACAGGGGGGTGTAGTGTGTCTGAACAGGGGGGTAGTGTGTCTGAACAGGGGGGTGTAGTGTGTCTGAACAGGGGGGTGTAGTGTGTCTGAACAGGGGGGTGTAGTGGACAGGGGGTGTAGTGTGTCTGAACAGGGGGGTGTAGTGTGTCTGAACAGGGGGTGTAGTGTGTCTGAACAGGGGTGTAGTGTGTCTGAACAGGGGGTGTAGTGTGTCTGAACAGGGGGTTGTAGTGTGTCTGAACAGGGGGTGTAGTGTGTCTGAACAGGGGGTGTAGTGTGTCTGAACAGGGGGTGTAGTGTGTCTGAACAGGGGGGTGTAGTGTGTCTGAACAGGGGTGTAGTGTGTCTGAACAGGGGGTGTAGTGTGTCTGAACAGGGGGTGTAGTGTGTCTGAACAGGGGGTGTAGGTGTCTGAACAGGGGGTGTAGTGTGACTGAACAGGGGGTGTAGTGTGTCTGAACAGGGGGTGTAGTGTGTCTGAACAGGGGGTGTAGTGTGTCTGAACAGGGGGTGTAGTGTGTCTGAACAGGGGGTGTAGTGTGTCTGAACAGGGGGGTGAGTGTGTCTGAACAGGGGGTGTAGTGTGTCTGAACAGGGGGTGTAGTGTGTCTGAACAGGGGGTGTAGTGTGTCTGAACAGGGGGGGTAGTGTGTCTGAACAGGGGGGGTGTAGTGTGTCTGAACAGGGGGTGTAGTGTGTCTGAACAGGGGGTGTAGTGTGTCTGAACAGGGGGTGTAGTGTGTCTGAACAGGGGGTGTAGTGTGTCTGAACAGGGGGTGTAGTGTGTCTGAACAGGGGGTTGTAGTGTGTCTGAACAGGGGGGTGTAGTGTGTCTGAACAGGGGGGTGTAGTGTGTCTGAACAGGGGGTGTAGTGTGTCTGAACAGGGGGTTTGTAGTGTGTCTGAACAGGGGTGTAGTGTGTCTGAACAGGGGGTGGTAGTGTGTCTGAACAGGGGGGTGTAGTGTGTACCTGAACAGGGGGTGTAGTGTGTCTGAACAGGTGGGTGTGTGGAAGGGTGTAGTGGTCTGAACAGGGGGTGTAGTGTGTCTGAACAGGGGGTGTAGTGTGTCTGAACAGGGGTGTAGTGTGTCTGAACAGGGGGTGTAGTGTGTCTGAACAGGGGGTGTAGTGTGACTGAACAGGGGGTGTAGTGTGTCTGAACAGGGGGTGTGTGTCTGAACAGGGGGTGTAGTGTGTCTGAACAGGGGGGTGTAGTGTGTCTGAACAGGGGGTGTAGTGTGTCTGAACAGGGGGGTGTAGTGTGTCTGAACAGGGGTGTAGTGTGTCTGAACAGGGGGTGTAGTGTGTCTGAACAGGGGGGTGTAGTGTGGACAGGGGGTGTAGTGTGTCTGAACAGGGGGTGTAGTGTGTCTGAACAGGGGGGTGTAGTGTGTCTGAACAGGGGGTGTAGTGTGTCTGAACAGGGGGTGTAGTGTGTCTGAACAGGGGGGTGTAGTGTGTCTGAACAGGGGGGTGTAGTGTGTCTGAACAGGGGGGTGTAGTGTGACTGAACAGGGGGTGTAGTGTGTCTGAACAGGGGGGTGTAGTGTGTCTGAACAGGGGGTGTAGTGTGTCTGAACAGGGGGGTGTAGTGTGTCTGAACAGGGGGTGTAGTGTGTCTGAACAGGGGATGTAGTGTGTCTGAACAGGGGGTGTAGTGTGGACAGGGGGTGTAGTGTGTCTGAACAGGGGGGTGTAGTGTGTCTGAACAGGGGTGTAGTGTGTCTGAACAGGGGGTGTAGTGTGTCTGAACAGGGGGTGTAGTGTGTCTGAACAGGGGGTGTAGTGTGTCTGAACAGGGGGTGTAGTGTGTCTGAACAGGGGGTGTAGTGTGTCTGAACAGGGGGTGTAGTGTGTCTGAACAGGGGGTGTAGTGTGTCTGAACAGGGGGTGTAGTGTGACTGAACAGGGGGTGTAGTGTGTCTGAACAGGGGGTGTAGTGTGTCTGAACAGGGGGGTGTAGTGTGTCTGAACAGGGGGGTGTAGTGTGACTGAACAGGGGGGTGTAGTGTAGTGTGTCTGAACAGGGGGGTGTAGTGTGTCTGAACAGGGGGGTGTAGTGTGTCTGAACAGGGGGTGTAGTGTGTCTGAACAGGGGGGTGTAGTGTGTCTGAACAGGGGGTTGTGTGTGTTTCTGAACAGGGGGTGTAGTGGTCTGAACGGGGGGTGTAGTGTGTCTGAACAGGGGGTGTAGTGTGATCTGAACAGGGGGTGTAGTGTGTCTGAACAGGGGGGTGTAGTTGTGTCTGAACAGGGGGTGTAGTGTGTCTGAACAGGGGGTGTAGTGTGTCTGAACAGGGGGTGTAGTGTGTCTGAACAGGGGGTGTGGTAGTGTGTCTGAACAGGGGGTGTAGTGTGTCTGAACAGGGGGTGTAGGTGTCTGAACAGGGGGTGTAGTGTGTCTGAACAGGGGGTGTAGTGTGTCTGACCAGGGGGTGTAGTGTGTCTGAACAGGGGGGTGTAGTGTGTCTGAACAGGGGGGTGTAGTGTGTCTGAACAGGGGGGTGTAGTGTGTCTGAACAGGGGGTGTAGTGTGTCTGAACAGGGGGTGTAGTGTGTCTGAACAGGGGGTGTCGTGTGTCTGAACAGGGGGTGTAGTGTGTCTGAACAGGGGGTGTAGTGTGTCTGAACAGGGGGTGTAGTGTGTCTGAACAGGGGGTGTAGTGTGTCTGAACAGGGGGTGTAGTGTGTCTGAACAGGGGGGTGTAGTGTGTCTGAACAGGGGGTAGTGTGTCTGAACAGGGGGTGTAGTGTGGACAGGGGGTGTAGTGTGTCTGAACAGGGGGTGTAGTGTGGACAGGGGGGGTGTAGTGTGTCTGAACAGGGGGTGTAGTGTGTCTGAACAGGGGGTGTAGTGTGGACAGGGGGTGTAGTGTGTCTGAACAGGGGGTGTAGTGTGTCTGAACAGGGGGTGTAGTGTGTCTGAACAGGGGGGTGTAGTGTGTCTGAACAGGGGGTGTAGTGTGTCTGAACAGGGGGGTGTAGTGTGGACAGGGGTGTAGTGTGTCTGAACAGGGGGTGTAGTGTGTCTGAACAGGGGGTGTAGTGTGTCTGAACAGGGGGTGTAGTGTGTCTGAACAGGCGGGTAAGGGTGTAGTGTGTCTGAACAGGGGGTTGTAGTGTGTCTGAACAGGGGGTGTAGTTTGTGTGTCTGAACAGGGGGTGTAGTGTGTCTGAACAGGGGGTGTAGTGTTGCTGAACCAGGGGGGTGTAGTGTGTCTGAAACAGGGGTTGTAGTGTGTCTGAACAGGGGGGGTGTAGTGTGACTGAACAGGGGGTTGTAGTGTGTCTGAACAGGGGGTGTAGTGTGTCTGAACAGGGGGTGGTAGAGTGACCTGAACAGGGGTGTAGTGTGTTGAACAGGGGGGTGTGTAGCTGTGTCTGAACAGGGGGGTGTAGTGTGTCTGAACAGGGGGTGTAGTGTGTCTGAACAGGGGGGTGTAGTGTGTCTGAACAGGGGGTGTAGTGTGTCTGAACAGGGGGGTGTAGTGTGACTGAACAGGGGGTGTAGTGTGTCTGAACAGGGGGTGTAGTGTGTCTGAACAGGGGGTGTAGTGTAGTGTGTTCTGTTCATATTGAATGTATTATCAGTTAAACTCTGAAGTGTTTCTTACAGCCTGCCTGTATGGGTTTCATAAATGGATAATGCATCTGTAACCCCCCCCAACAAAATATAACAAACCAATCAAAATGGGGTAAACAATAGTAATAGTAGTAATGTTGTGGTCTGCAGTGATGTGTGCTGCTGACTGCATCCTGTCTACAGGATTAATCAGTATTCTCTAGATATTACACTGTCTGTGGCCTCTCTTCAATCTGGATGATCTGAAAGCGTTACAGTTTGCATGTTAAAAACTGTCAGGTAAATTCTGTATTCCATCTGCAGCGTTTACTGTCAATGTTGTCTTCACTAACAATCGCTCTGTAACGCTCCCGAGTGGCGCAGCGGTTTAAGGCACTGCGTCTCACTGCAAGGAGCGTCACTACAGTCCCTGGTTCGAATCCAGTCTGTATCAAATCAAATCAAATTTATTTATATAGCCCTTCGTACATCAGCTGATATCTCAAAGTGCTGTACAGAAACCCAGCCTAAAACCCCAAACAGCAAGCAATGCAGGTGTAGAAGCACGATGGCTAGGAAAAACTCCCTAGAAAGGCCAGAACCTAGGAAGAAACCTAGAGAGGAACCAGGCTATGAGGGGGGGCCAGTCCTCTTCTGGCTGTGCCGGGTGGATATTATAACAGAACATGGTCAAGATGTTAAAATGTTCATAAATGACCAGCATGGTCAAATAATAATAATCATAGTAGTTGTCGAGGGTGCAACAAGCACGTC